>NC_079409.1:2809116-2824116 GCF_029220125.1 Pseudoliparis swirei
GCTTAAATTTCTACACAATTCATTTGCAGATTTTAATGTATTATAAAGTATAGATTAATTGATATTCCTATATTATTCAAAACATTATTTTCCTTATTTAATTTCTTACCTCGGAGCCTGTTCATGTGGAAATCAACAAAGTATTTACGGGTTGGTTTTTATATTTTATATTTAATAAAAATATGTTCTTTATTTTAGGCTTTTATTTTGAATTCTAGTCGTAAATCTCAACATGTAGCCCCCACAGTGTCACACTGCTCACAGAGGAGGTCCGATAATCCCAAATACAATGCCTGACGTCAGAAAAGGCTTCAAACCGTACCATGTCATCCTGAAAAGTGGAATTACATCCCGGAAGTACAGATAAGGAAAATGATTGTGAGTGTGTTGATTGTGTATTTGAGCTCAAAGCAGCTGATGTGCTGTGAACTCTGTCCGTTTAGCTCGTGTCCAGCTACACTTTGAAAGAGTAAATACCATCAAATAGTATAATAATACAATTTAATACGGTAGCCTGATTTTTGTATATTTTTTGTATATTTGGACTTACTGTTTCCGGTTTGTCTCTGGGGATGCTGAAGTCATGTTGCCGTGGTATTTTGTGGTATATATAGGGAGGGAATGGACAGCTGTGAGGTCATTGGCCGATGGAGCCTGTCAATCATCTGTCCCATCCACAATCCCATTTCACTGCATATGAGCACATGCACCGAAAACCCCCGAACCGGCGAGGTGTTGGGAGATTGGTGTGAAAATGAAAACGGTGTCGTCGGTCTGGAACTGAAGCGCTGAGAGCTGGGTGTAAAGATAGGGCCTGGAGTCGAGTTTACCAATGAAAAGACACTAAAAATACAACAATAAGCCCTAAAACACAGTCAAATTAGCTATGTACTATTTCCTGTAAAGTCCCTGCATAGCTTCCCTCTTTGGCTCTTTTTCTCTTCCCATCCACTGTGATTGATGCTCCTCTTTCGAGCCATTCGGCATCCCGAACAAACGCCTCGTTCCACGTGAAACGCCTCGATTGCCGCCCGTCACAGCTTCATTGAGCCGCGTGTGTCCTGAATCAATATCGTGTTTCATGAACCTCTGATGAGGAAGATGGATGTTGAACACTGACACACTCTTTCTGAACGTCCTCCTTGACGCCGCCGCCGCTCCGTCCTCCGGTTTCTATTTCTCCGTCTTCTCCGCTCGCCGCCCATAATCCTCTTAACCTCTTCCTCTCTCCCATTGTCCGACCTTCTCTGACTCTGCTGGCGGATCATCCTTTCTTTCTTCTTGTTTACCCACCGCTCCTTTCTCCTTATCATTTCCCCGTCACCCACCTTTTCCCGCCTGCCCCCCCCCCCCCATCTCCCCACGTGCCCCTCCCCCCCTCTCTCACGCTTCATCAGCAGCTGTTGTTTATATTCACAGAGCACCTGCCGCTACCTGCTGATTTAGCTGTTGACGTGCCGCTCGGCGGGTGATGAGCGTTACCGCCTTAACTCGAGCTCCAGTCGATCCGTTCAGATTCAATTTACAACTTTGAGATTTGCTCTAGATGGAGCGCTCAGAGCGGCGGGGACTGCAGTAGCACATCGTGAGGAAGGTACTCGCAGAGCAATGGAGGGGCCATCTGGAACTGGAAATGGTTCTTCAGAGTGATGCCAGAGAAGAACCATTTCTGGTTCCACAAAGAAACTTTTAAACCAGGGTTCTTTAAAGAACCATTTCCTGAAATAGTTCTACAAAAGAACATATAAAGGTGTCTCAAATGAAAAAAAATGTTTCTTCAGTCGGTGATGGTTCTTCCAAGAACCACAAAGCCTTTTTAAAGAACAATCTAAGAACCATTATTATTCTGTGTGCAGTTGCAGATTTAAATTCCAAATGGGATTTCAATTAGATGAATTTGACTGACTTGGGGGGTGTTGGGGCCCTCGGGGGCCTCAGAAAGTCCACAGGGACCACTTGATGATTGGTAGCATCTCCCGCCGCACATTCCTCCTCACTTTCCGAGGGAGATCATGTTAACCGGGTGTTTAATTTCTAAAACTCCTCAATTGAGAAACATGTTGGATTCAAGTTAAAAATCACTTGTATTTTTTATTGTATTTTCTCTCAAAGCTAAAACAGGACACAGGATCAGTCTGGGGCCACGTCTTTAAAAAAAATCCCATATTTGTTTTTATAATTCAGCCTTCTTATTCCCAACTGCATCCTGTAGAAGTGGGCGTATAATTATCCTTGTATTAAATTAGTTAAAAGCGAGAAAATATAGAAACAGCACTTATCCTTCGGCTAATTTCCTGAAGTCGCAAAAAGGAGATTCTGTAATATCACAAGAATACTCTATGAACAAATAACTTCACCTCCTTAAATCAGTGCAGCATGTTTTAAAGAATAGTACAACATTTTGGGAAAGAGTTAGAGGAGAATATTAATACCTGATTTAAGTCTCTACATTAGATGTAAAGCTCAGCTTCATCCACAGTCTCTCACCCAGGAGTTAACAATGTGTGTTTATTTTCCAATTTAAAGCTCCTAAAAACTTTCGATAGCAGATAATTGTGTGTGTTCATGTCGGACTCAGCTCCAGGAGATCAAAGCCCTTGACGGTCTTCTCCTCTCAGCCTGTGAGCAACAGGTTTATCATGAATGCGTCTTGCATTATAATAAGGACTCCTCTTTGGTATCTTTCAGACGTCGCAGGAGTTCATCGCCGCCTTGATGTCTCGTCTGGGGGGGAAGAACCCCGAGGACACCGGCGGGTTCCAGGAGGCCCCGCTGGCCTATGATGCGGTCTGGGCTCTGGCCCTGGCCCTCAACAAGACCGTGGCCCCCCTGAAGGCCAAGGGCCGACGCCTGGAGGACTTCAACTACAACAACCACGACATCACCTCCGAGATCTACCGGGCCCTCAACACCAGCTCCTTCGAAGGCGTCTCGGTACGTGTTCATGCTCCCGTAGATGTTTAGAAATAGTCCTCGTGGACGGATATGAGGATCTGAGTTTCCCCTGCAAGGGAAATAAGACTAATTGAATTTAGTGTTGTAAGATAAGTGATAACTGCTCACACACTCTCCCTGGACACCTTGTTAGTCCCGCCTGTAAACAACAGCGCTGCCACATAGTCGACCTTTATGAAGCTTATAATGTTCAGCTTCTGTTTAATCCCCCCAGGACATGGCATTCAGAGGAGTTATTACTTTCTTTCCCAGGTATATTCACAATAAGGATTTTTCTGAGCAGTTTCCAGAACTGAAGTGCTCACCATCCAAAATCCCCAAATGTAAAAAAAACTAAAACAAAGTTTAAAACAAATCCCATCATACATTTGTCTATTATGCTTCCCAAGGTATTTGTCCGTATGTCTGTTGAATGTATACTCCCCCTCTTCCAGTTTCTAAAAGAACTGAACATGATATACTTTTTTCAAAGGTAGTATTGATATCTTCGCTATCGGTTGCATTAGATTGTACAGGCGTACTAAATAAAGTGGACATTTAAGATAAGCAACGGGGCGAAGTCCTGAAGTGATTGCTTCTAAAATGTCAATAAGAATAATACAACAAAATTGATTATCCAACTATACAGTAAGCAGAGGAGTCTGTGATCTAAGCTAAGCTAACTGGCTCTGAGAGCGGCGTCAAGCTTCCCATCCAACCTCATTGGCTAAAAAGCAAATGAGAGTATTCATCAAAATGACAAA
The DNA here is from genome assembly GCF_029220125.1 of Pseudoliparis swirei. NCBI lineage: Eukaryota > Metazoa > Chordata > Actinopteri > Perciformes > Liparidae > Pseudoliparis > Pseudoliparis swirei. Next base: position 2,812,815 of record NC_079409.1, read on the forward strand.
CTAATCCTTTCATCATCGGCGTTAAAAGAAAACAACACTTCCTCCCGTCTGTGTCTCAGGGCCAAGTGGTGTTTGATGCCCAGGGATCCAGGATGGCGATGACTCTTATCGAGCAACTGCAAGGTAAAACACTCCCACTGATGTTGTATTGCAGCTAACAGTAAATGTCACTCTATCACGCGAAAGAAACATATATATCACAGCTGACTGGGTTCCTCGTGTATCGATTGTTGCTTTCAGCTCGTTTCAGAGCAACGCCTTCTGTTTTTCGGGAGGGGATTGTCTGTGGGATTCACTGCCGATTGGTCTCCGTATCCGAGCATCGCACCCGCGAATGCCCTCGATACAGCAGTGTGTTGACTCAAGGCTTCGCTGTAATTGGGCACAAGCCTCCGTTTTTTAAGCCGTTTCTACAAACGGCTTCCTATTTGTCACCCGGCGACTTAATGAGTTTCCCCGCGCAGGATAAGGTTGAGGATTATTTTCTACCTCTGTTCCCTTTGGCGTCCTAAAGGATGAGGATTTATAATCCTGCCCCTTTCCCCCCTCACGCTCCGTCTCATATTTCCCTTTCTCCCCTTGGTACTTCTTTGATTGCCCTCCTTTATGCACCTTTTCATCTCTCGTTCCTTTTATCTGTTCATCGTGTGTCTCGTCTCTGCACACGCACGCCATTGAGATGAAAGTATAGAAATGATGGGCGAAATAGGTCAAACGTGTTTTTTTATGAATAGAGAGCAGTTAGTACTGTATTGGTATCATGATCCCCTCCCCCCCAAAAAAATTCAGGTTTGATATTTTTGAGAGTTTTTGAGGTTTAAAGTCATTTTCATGTGAACACAAACATATCATGATTTTAGCAATTGAAACTTTGTCTCTAGACCCTTTAGAAAGGGTGGACCCCACAAGGCTGCTTCCAGTCAGTGGTCCTCACGTGGTAATACAATCGGGTATGTGTGTGTATGTGTGTGTCTATGTATGTGTATGTGTGTGTGTGTGTGGGAAGGAATTTAATTACACCAGCATTCCTAATGAAACTGTCTTTCTCTCTGACTGTATTCCTTTTCTTTCCGTCTCCATCCAGGAGGCAGCTACAAGAAGATCGGATACTACGACAGCTCTCAGAAAAACCTCTCCTGGTTCGGCAACGATGTTTGGATAGGTAAGATGGAGGTCACCTCGCCGTCTTCACCCACAGCGTCTATGTCTCTGTTCACGTCCTGTCCGTCACGCTGTGAGTCATCGGAGGTTCGTGACATTAGACCTTCTCGCTGTGGCTCAATTTAGACGTTCCCACTGTGTAAATGACATACAATCAAGCTGGTTTTCTCTAACCTCTAATTGGGTTGACGCTAGTTATTTGGACGCTGGCGCTCGAGCTAAAAGGACCACCTGCACAGTCATCAGGCAGCCGCTACATTTGAGTTCCTTTATGTCTTAGCGCATCACTCTGAGGGCCACGGCTCCTTCTCAGCACAGATGTGTTCACTGGCATCGTGAGAAATACGGGGAAGTGGCTATTAGCACTTCCTGTTTGTGACCACTGACTTATGCACAGACAACATCGCTTGATTACCTCGATACTGAGGAAAGAAAAACTAAATTGTAAGTATTTTTTTCTACGGCAAGTTTTACAATATAAGGAGCATAATTCTTGTGGAAGTCCATTTGAAATAATGAGATCCTTAGAAAGTGCTCAATAACAATGTAGGCGTGTTGAGATCACGTCTATAGGTTTGGATGTGACTGAGTGGTGACTTTGAGAATTGGAGTGCAAATTGAGAAGCAAAAGTGTCCTCTTCAATGCATAATAATACACTCATTCATTCATATATATATATATACAGGCTTAAGTCTCCTCTTTTATGGATAATAATAATAATTAATAATAATAATAATAATAATGGGAGTAATAAACTTGTTTAATGTCAAATTCTATATAAAATATTGTTTTACAAAAATAGAAATAAGAGAGAAAGATAAGAATCTAATAAATTGAAATAATTAAACAAAACTCAGAAGTCATATTCAATTTCAGCAAAGATGAAGAGACCTGATAAAAGCAAGAATAAATAATTGAGATGTTTCTTAAAAAGGTGAAACAGCTGTTGACTCGAGTTACATCCGTAAGAGGCGATTTATCAGATGAGCAAAACTAGAAATATTTAATAAACAATATTATATTACTTTTAAAAAAAGAAGAAGAACTTATCGAGACATATGAAACGTGCCACGCGACATATTTTTGAGAATGGCTGAACTTGTAGTTATTAGTTATAACAACATTTGGAGTGCAAGTAGAGAAGCAAAAGGCAGAAAGCGGGCGCTTTAAAAAGGGATTTTTGAACCCTAATTGCCTCCTTGAGCCGCTGCTGCCCGAGTTGATAAGTGGGGCAAACCAAATACAATAGCCCCCCGCCACCCCGCCACACACCTGTCTTTTCCCTCTTTGCCTCACGTCTCTCCGAAGAAGCTCGAGCTCACAGACACAGACCCGTCTCTCTGACCCCCGCTGGCCGGATTCGAGAGTTCTGTGAAAACCTATAACTGGTGATTTTCCTCACACACCAAGACCGATTCTGTGGTTGTTTACCGGTGCCCCCCCCCCGGAGAGGTGGCATACTTCTGCCCAGACAGAGCGTGGGGCCACCGATCAATCCTGCACGCCTCGGCCCTTTCTTTAGGCTCTGAAGGAGAATCAACCCAGGAGAGGGAGCGGTTCCAGGTCAGCACCGGTGGCGAGGGACAGGCGACCCGTATGCGTGAAGTCGTGTCCTTCACCGGGCCGCACGCCAGAGCTTTAGTTTGGCTCGGTGCAACGTGGCCCAGTTAGAAACCAGCTGGGTTGAAACCGATTTTTTTTTTTTTTAACTATGTGTTTCTGATTTTTTATTTGTTGTAACTGTGTTTCTTGTGTTTTTGTTTGTAACGACGTGTTTTTTGTTTGTAACGACGTGTTTTTTGTTTGTAACTACGTGTTTTTTGTTTGTAACTACGTGTTTCTTATTTGATTTTTAATCTTAATGGGATACACCTAGTAAAGTTAAAGGTTAAATAAAAAAACTTTAAAAAAACGCTGACAGGGTGGAGACACAGGGGGTTCGCAACTTAACCGCGGCGTTTGTTTTCCGGCGTTTGTTTTCCGGCGTTTTTCCGACGTGTTTACCAGGCGCCTCCCCGCCTCCCTCTCTCACTCTCTCACTCTCTCACTCTCTTCACAGTCGCCCTAACAACCACTTCAGCTCTTCTTCTAATCGCTGTGGCAACTGTTATAGAGCCGGGTCTCCATGGCAACACCGTGTTCTGATTCCCTGATCAAGGACAGAGGTTTTGAATGGACAGTCGACACACACACACACACACATACACACACACACATACACACACACACTCATTCATTCATATATATATATTATATATATCAAGTATTTCTTCTTGCTTTTATTAGGTCTCTTTATCTTTGCTGTAATGGAATTGGACTTCAAGTTTTGTTAAATTATTTAAATGTTTGATTCTTTGTATTTATCTTGTTTCTATTTCTTTGAAAACAATATTTTATATAGAATTTGACATAAAGCACACATGTATTACTATTTTTATTATTAATATTATTTGTATTATGCATACAAGAGCCTGTATATATATATACATTTATATACAAGCTTAAGTATCCTCTTCTATATTTATATTTAAGCATGTATATATATAAATATATATATATATTTATACATTTATATATATACATTTATATACAAGCTTATGTATCCTCTTTTATGCATAATATTAATAATATTAATAATAAAAATAGTAATACATGTGTGCTTTCTGTCAAATTCGATATAAAATATTGTTTTAAAAAAAATAGAAAAAAGAGAGGAAGATAAGAATCAAATAAATTGAAATAAATAAACAAAACTTATAATTCATATTACATTTCAGCAAAGATAAAGAGACCTGATAAAAGCACGAAGAAATACTTGAGATGTTTCTTAAAAAGGTGAAACAGTAGTTATTAGTTCTAACAACATTTGAATTAACGTTTTCCCTTCTGGAGTGGAGCCGATATGTTTCACTCTCCTGCATGTTTTTTGTGAAAACCCTGGTGAGGTATGTCACACCTGGCCCTCGCTTTCAACACACACACACACACACACAAACTCTCTCACACACACACACACACACATGTAGAAGTGACGAGATTGGACACATGGACATGTGTTGTGTACGCTGCCAGGACTCTGGTGCAACTCATGTGTAATATGCTGTAAATTGCACAGATGGACAAACACAGCAAGACGACAACACGACAACAACACAACAACACGACAACAAGACGACAACACGACAACACATCCTCTGAATGCCACGTAACCCGGGTACCATTAAACAGTCTTGGATGATGTAATGCTGTTTACATTTGTATCCGGGTTCATTAAAAACATCGATGACATCATCAGGAATGATTGTTGCGCAATATTCTGAAGCGCTACAATCAATAACTGGAGGCCGTATCGTCCCGGAGAGGTTTGAAGAGAGAGACGCGTCGTCATCCCTCAGTCAGACGGCGGCGGGCGGCGCTCGGGTCCGTGGCGTCAAAACAGAGAGCATGATGGGAGTCCTGACACCCGGTGACCCTCCGAGGGGCGAAACGCTGACATGTGACACGTCAGCGTCACGCGACGCTGACACTCCTGCTCTGTTTCTGACATGCACACGCACACACACACACACACACACACTGTCACCCTCTAGTTCTCTGACACACACATGCACACACACACACACACACACACACATACACACACACACACACTCTGTCACCCTCTAGTTCTCTGGCAGACGCATGCACACACACACACACAAATGCTCCTTGCACCCTTATGAGCATTCATGCACACACACACACACACACACAACCACAAACACATAGACACCCACACACACACACGCACGCACACACACACACACACACATTACACACTGTATGCACACATAAATGCTCCTTGCACCCTTAACAGTCCATATTGGCACACTTGGGGGTGCACCCACATACCCCCCCCCCCCCACACACACACACACACACACACACACACACCGAGTCCCAGATTTAGAGCGACAGTGGGAGGCTGTGAGGGGGAACCAGGCTCCGGTCCATCTGCCCTCTCTGAACCGCCCTCACTAGAGGATCCTTCGGGTTGAGAGCCACACAAGCAGAAATAATGAGCTCGCTTATAGCACACACACACACACACACACACACACACACGCACACACACACACACACTCTTCATCAAGTCCAAAGTGGCCGCCTCGCTCACTGCATGACGCTCCTGTCGACACATTAAAGGGGCATCCAGGTGTGAGCCGCTGCAGTCCGTTGTATATTTGACAGTAATATGAATATTTGATGGACGTTGTGTTTGAACTCTGACCCGCGGCTCCGCGTTACATGTTGGATTTATAAGAGAAAACATCTTTAAATAATCATTTTTGGGGGGGATTTGTACATTTCTTCTGTATAAGGTGAAATATTATCAATGTTTGACTTTGAAGTCATCCAAAAGATTTTTAGAATTTGTATTTAATCCAATGTTTGTTTTTTTAGTAATTGCAAACATTCCATTACCATGTCGAGTGTATTCCACAACGGACAAACATCACGACGGAAAGTTGAATCTGTTACAATGTATCTTTCTTCTAAAGTCACAAATAACTTTAGTAATTAATAAACTCAGTAATTAATATATATAAAAATATATATCACGAGTCAAGTACCATAAATTAGAAATACTACAATGTGCAATATTCACATTATGCACATCATGCACATCATGCACATTATACACATTTTGCACATGATGCACATTATACACATTATACACTTTATGCACATCATGCACATTATACACATTATACATATTACACACATTGAGTTATTGTTCTTCTGTTTTCTTTCACCTGAATATTCCGGTGCAAATGAAACTGTCTGGAGCTGCAGACTGAAACCAAACAGACGTGTTGCGCCGCATGTCTGGAACAGAACGTGTTGTGTAGTTGTGTAGTTGTGTAGTTGTGAACGCACACTGGAGGGTCGTGAGCGTTTTATTAATGTGCGGGGAAAACGTTTTGCCTGGTTTATTTGACTGACTGACACTTTTGTTTAGTAAGATGAGAACAGATATTGATTGGTTAACAACACACAGAGATTGAGAGTGAATCATTTCGATTGGCTCGTTATCGTCGGGAAAAAATGCAACGAGGGTTCATCTAAAATTCTTATTTGAAAGAATATAGAAATATGATTGTGAGTTTGACCTCAGATGTCACCAGAAACCTTTCCTCTCCTCCCATCTCTCTAAACACGAGGTGAGGGGGTAACGTTAAACCTCTCTCTCTCTCCCTCTCCCTCTCTCTCTCTCTCTCACTCCCTCACTCTCTCTCCCTCTCTCCCTCTCTCTCTCTCCCCCTCTCTCCCTCCAGGCGCCGGGCCTCCGGCCGACCGCACCGTGGTGATCGAGGAGTACCGCTTCCTGTCTCAGAAGCTGTTTGCGGCCGTGTCCGTGTTCGCCGGCCTCGGCATCCTGTTCGGCATCGTGTGTCTCACCTTCAACATCTACAACGGCAACGTGAGGTGGGTCGGCCGACGCCCGAGACACCATGAACGGATAGATCGATGACTAATACTCATGTTTACATGAATAATACTCATGTTTACATGAATAATACTCACGTTTACATGACTGATACTCATGTTTACATGACTGATACTCATGTTTACATGACTAATACTCACGTTTACACGACTAATACTCACGTTTACATGACTAATACTCACGTTTACACGACTAATACTCATGTTTACATGACTAATACTCACGTTTACATGACTAATTCTCATGTTTACATGACTAATACTCATGTTTACATGACTGATACTCATGTTTACATGACTAATACTCATGTTTACATGACTAATTCTCATGTTTACATGACTAATACTCACGTTTACATGACTAATTCTCATGTTTACATGACTAATACTCACGTTTACATGACAAATATCATGTTTACATGACTAATACTCGTGTTTGCATGACCAATACTCATGTGTACATGACTAATACTCACGTTTACATGACTAATACTCATGTGTACATGACTAATACTCACGTTTACATGACTAATACTCGTGTTTGCATGACCAATACTCATGTGTACATGACTAATACTCACGTTTACATGACTAATACTCGTGTTTGCATGACCAATACTACTCTAATACTCATGTTTACATGTGCACGTGATATTCAGGCTCAGTGTACAACACACAAAGAACAACAAACATCAGATGGTGCTCACTCCAAGAAAAAAGAGAGAAGAAGAAGAAGAGGGAGAAAGGATAACAAAGAATAGATTGCGTGAAAAAATAGTCACATTCAAATATCATGGTTTTTTTGGTCCTTTTTCTTCTTCTTGATTTGCCCTTGAGTGAAATCTCATGAAATCGTGACGATAACATCGTCCTCCAAAGACGAAGGTCTCCGTTTAATAGGATGACAGCAATGCGTGGCCTCAGAGGTCAAGGAAGGTCACCCGTTGGAGACGAGTGAATGGGAAGGACGCCCGGCCCAGCTGGTCCTCCTCCACGGGCGAACGTGAGCGTGAGAGCGGTGACATCACTCCTCCTCTCCGTTGGGGTGAACGGCGGTTGTTGATGTGTCTTCCACAGCTTAAGTATATATATTTATATAGATAGATATAAATATATATCTATATATATTTAAGTACAGCCCGAGAACAAATGCAAATACACATCCTTAAGTAAAACTCCCTTTTGATCTTGGATTCTGAAGCTTAATAACACGTCTGTGATGTCGCTGTAACGCGGTATATTTATGTGTGACTCGGGTCAAAGAGATTTTTTAAAGTCCCCAATCATCCAGGAGATTATCAGGAGGTCTTTTTTGGGGAGAAGCTGGAGCGGTTTGTTCCTGTGGGGGTCTGCGGCTGCTCCGGTGTGCCAGCTCCTCCTGCCAGCTCTGATTATGTTTCAAACACACATTCAACTGAAGGGCTGATGTCAGCAGCCAAAAACACTCAAATCATATTTATTCAGTAAGCTGTTTTCACAAAAAATGAGATTGCCACCAAACTGCCTTGTTGGAACACACAAGAAAATAAACCAGGTTTTGAAAATAGAAATAAATCTAACAAAATCACATTCAAATCACAGTGTTAAGGGTAAAAATCACGTGCACAATATGCATAATGTGCATAATGTCCATAATGTGCATAATGTCCATAATATTATTCGTATACATTATGCACATTATACACATTATGCACGTTATACACATCATGCATATTATGCACATAATGCCCATTATGGACATTATACATATTATGCACATTATGGACATTATACACATTATGCACATTATGCACATTATGCACATTATGCACATTGTGCCCCCCCCCCCCCAGGAGGATGATGTCCATCATGCTCTCTCCACAGGAAGCCAGACACATCGACAACCAACGCTAATAAGAAAAAGAATACGACAGAATTGCAGAACAGGAAACCCCCGATTACGTTTGTCTAAAACAATGAATCCTAAAAATGAAATATGGCGTCACTTGGGTCCCAACAGTGCGACGCCTCCTCCTATGGCTCCATTCACAGCCGGTCGGCCAGCAGACTGACCGGGTGTTTCAGGTGGTGACCGGCGGCTGCTTCCTGTCGTGTGTTGCAGGTACATCCAGAACTCTCAGCCGTACCTCAACAACATGACGGCCGTGGGCTGCATGATGGCGCTGGCCGCCGTGTTCCCCCTGGGCATCGACGGCCACCACGTCCACCGGGCTCAGTTCCCCGTCGTCTGCCAGGTAACGGGGAGGAGAGAGAGGAGGGAGAAGAAAGAGGAGAGAGAGAGGAGAGAGAGGGAGGGAGAGGGAGGAGAGAGGAGAGAGAGGAGAGAGAGGAGAGAGGGGGAGAGAGGAGAGAGAGGAGAGAGAGGAGGAGAGAGAGAGGGAGAGAGAGAGGAGAGAGAGAGGAGGGAGAGGAGGAGAGAGAGGAGAAGAGAGGAGGAGAGAGAGAGGAAGAGGAGAGAGAGAGAGGAGAGAGAGGGAGAGGGAGGGAGAGAGAGAGAGGGAGGGAGAGAGAGAGAGGGAGAGAGAGAGAGAGGGATGGAGAGAGAGGGAGGGAGAGAGAGAGGGATGGAGAGAGAGACAGAGGGAGAGAGGGAGAGAGAGAGAGGGAGAGAGAGAGGGAGGGAGAGATAGAGAGATGTATTGTCTGTCTGTATTTCATAGTTTTGATGTTTGGGCTCAAAGCTTTTTTCAACGTGTTCGTCTCGTTTCTTCGTGGAGATGCAGAAGAAATTAAATTCAGATTTACTCAAATGTTTTAAGCGTTTGCTCTTCTTCTTTCCCTTGAAGAATAAAATGTATATTTCAGATTTCTTGGTTCAGTGGAAACTAGTTTCAACCAGTTAACCCCTTAAGGTCCGACTGAAATCACATCGACGTCACTTTGCAGTCAGAAACACAGTTTTAATGTTTTAATGTTTGGTAAAGTTTGGTAATGTTTGGTAATGTTTGGTAATGTTTGGTAATGTTTGGTAAAGTTTGGTAATGTTTGGTAATGTTTGGTAAAGTTTGGTAAAGTTTGGTAATGTTTGGTAATGTTTGGTAATGTTTGGTAATGTTTGGTAAAGTTTGGTAAAGTTTGGTAATGTTTGGTAATGTTTGGTAAAGTTTGGTAAAGTTTGGTAAAGTTTGGTAATGTTTGGTAATGTTTGGTAATGTTTGGTAAAGTTTGGTAATGTTTGGTAAAGTTTGGTAATGTATGGTAATGTTTGGTAATGTTTGGTAAAGTTTGGTAAAGTTTGGTAATGTTTGGTAATGTTTGGTAATGTTTGGTAAAGTTTGGTAAAGTTTGGTAAAGTCTAGTAAGTTTAGTAATGTATGGTAACGTTTAGTAATGTTTAGTAAAGTTTAGTAACGTTTAGTAATGTTTGGTAAATGTTTAGTAAACGTTTGGTAATGTTTAGTAATGTTAGTAATGTTTGGTAATGTTTGGTAAAGTTTAGTAATGTATAAGTTTATAAAAGTTTAGTAATGTTTGTAAAGTTTAGTAATGTATAAAGTTTAGTAATGTTTGGTAATGTTTGGTAAAGTTTGGTAAAGTTTGGTAATGTTTGATAAAGTTTGGTAAAGTTTGGTAAAGTTTGGTAATGTTTGGTAAAGTTTGGTAATGTTTGGTAAAGTTTGGTAAAGTTTGGTAAAGTTTGGTAATGTTTGGTAAAGTTTGGTAATGTTTGGTAAAGTTTGGTAATGTTTGGTAAAGTTTGGTAATGTTCATCGATTGGCTGTGTGGGGAAAGTGCTCCACCTGCTGCTGTGTGGCTGCAGTAGCACACTCATCTCACTACTTTACATGATTATATTCTGAATTATTACATGGTCCACAGACATGGTCCACATAGTCCACAGACATGGTCCACAGACATGGTCCACATAGTCCACCTGGTCCACATGGTCCACAGACATGGTCCACATAGTCCACCTGGTCCACAGACATGGTCCACATGGTCCACAGACATGGTCCACAGACATGGTCCACATAGTCCACCTGGTCCACATGGTCCACAGACATGGTCCACATAGTCCACCTGGTCCACATAGTCCACAGACATGGTCCACATGGTCCACAGACATGGTCCACAGACATGGTCCACAGACATGGTCCACATGGTCCACAGACATGGTCCACATAGTCCACCTGGTCCACATGGTCCACAGACATGGTCTACATAGTCCACCTGGTCCACATGGTCCACAGACATGGTCCACATAGTCCACCTGGTCCACCTGGTCCACAGACATGGTCCACAGACATGGTCCACAGACATGGTCCACAGACATGGTCCACCTGGTCCACATGGTCCACAGACATGGTCCACATGGTCCACAGACATGGTCCACCTGGTCCACAGACATGGTCCACAAAGTCCACCTGGTCCACAGACATCCCAGCTCTAATGAGGAGTGGGAGTTCTTCCTCTATCACCATGTTCAGGCTTTTTGTCGGAGAGCCGAGAGGGAAATGTCCATCTCTGTCTCTCCTCTGTCGGTTACTCTCTCTCCTGTTTGAGCCGCTCTGACCCTCTGGGAGGGAAAGAGTTAAAGAGTTAAAGGGTTAAAGAGTTAACCTTTGTGTCGCCTTCGGGTCAATTTGACCCGATTCAATGTTTAATGTCGGTGTTCTTTCGGGAGTCAACAAACAAACATAAAGTACCTCA
>NC_079409.1:2829116-2839116 GCF_029220125.1 Pseudoliparis swirei
CTCAGTCTCTCATGTCGCCCCTCACTCCACATTCATCCAGTGGGCTCGCAGTCCAGAGCTCCACAGGGGGTCCCCGGGACCTTTTGGATATGTGAAGAAGAAGAAAAAACGTAGAAAAATCTTTTTTCTTCACTTCTCTTGTTTTCCATCACCGGGGGGAGGGGCGACATCATGACTGACCTCCTGTTGAGGCCACGCCCTCGGGCCAGAGCGAAGCAACACACACTAGTTGAGCTCTGACGTCTCCGATGGAGCCCAGCGCCTCCTGCACAGGGTTCAAAGAGCTGCATTCATATCTATTGTGTATCTGAGGCTCATTGTCATTCAGGTGTGAGGGGATCAACCTGCTGCTTACAGTGCATCTCCTCCAGAATGCTGCCGTCTCATCCTTTCTTATTATCTCCCCCCCCCCTCCCCCTCCCTCCCTCTCTCTTCTCCTCTATCTCTCTTCACCCTCCGTGGAGCAGAAGTTCACTAAGGAGGCCCCGAAAGAAGACCTGGACGTCCTGATTCAGCCGCTGCTGGAGCACTGCAGCTCGGTGAAGATGAACACCTGGCTCGGTAACTCCCCGTCCTCTGTCTCTGTTCCTCACCCTCTCATATCTCACCCTCTCATACCTCACCCTCTCATATCTCACCCTCTCATATCTCACCCTCTCATATCTCACCCTCTCATACCTCACCCTCTCATATCTCACCCTCTCATATCTCACCCTCTCATACCTCACCCTCTCATACCTCACCCTCTCATATCTCACCCTCTCATATCTCACCCTCTCATACCTCACCCTCTCATATCTCACCCTCTCATACCTCACCCTCTCATATCTCACCCTCTCATACCTCACCCTCTCATACCTCACCCTCTCATATCTCACCCTCTCATACCTCACCCTCTCATATCTCACCCTCTCATACCTCACCTTCTCATATCTCACCCTCATATCTCACCTCTCATCATCACCCTCACCCTCTCATATTTCACCCTCTCATACCTCACCTTCTCATATCTCACCCTCTCATACCTCACCCTCTCATACCTCACCCTCTCATACCTCACCCTCTCATATCTCACCCTCTCATATCTCACCCTCTCATATCTCACCCTCTCATATCTCACCCTCTCATACCTCACCCTCTCATATCTCACCCTCTCATACCTCACCTTCTCATATCTCACCCTCTCATATCTCACCCTCTCATACCTCACCCTCTCATACCTCACCCTCTCATACCTCACCCTCTCATATCTCACCCTCTCATATCTCACCCTCTCATACCTCACCCTCTCATATCTCACCCTCTCATATCTCACCCTCTCATATCTCACCCTCTCATACCTCCCCCTCTCATATCTCACCCTCTCATATCTCACCCTCTCATACCTCCCCCTCTCATATCTCACCCTCTCATATCTCACCCTCTCATACCTCACCCTCTCATATCTCACCCTCTCATATCTCACCCTCTCATACCTCACCCTCTCATACCTCACCTTCTCATATATCACCCTCTCATATCTCACCCTCTCATACCTCCCCCCCTCTCATATCTCACCCTCTCATACCTCACCCTCTCATATCTCACCCTCTCATACCTCACCCTCTCATACCTCACCCTCTCATATCTCACCCTCTCATATCTCACCCTCTCATACCTCCCCCTCTCATATCTCACCCTCTCATATATCACCCTCTCATACCTCACCCTCTCATATCTCACCCTCTCATATCTCACTCTCTTATACCTCACCCTCTCATATCTCACTCTCTCATACCTCACCCTCTCATATCTCACCCTCTCATATCTCACTCTCTTATACCTCACCCTCTCATACCTCACCTTCTCATATATCACCCTCTCATATCTCACTCTCTTATACCTCACCCTCTCATATCTCACTCTCTCATATCTCACTCTCTCATACCTCACCCTCTCATATCACACCCTCTCATATCTCACTCTCTCATACCTCACCCTCTCATATCTCACCCTCTCATATCTCACTCTCTTATACCTCACCCTCTCATATCTCACCCTCTCATACCTCACTCTCTCATATCTCACTCTCTGCCCTGCTCTGGTTATTAAAATTATCTCCGTCACACACACACATATGCAGACACATATGATCCACCGTTTGCTATGAACAGGCCTCATATTGACAGCCCCCCCCCTCCCCTTAAATTATATTCCTCTTTCCTCTTTGCTTCTCTTTCCGTTGGCCCACAGTCTCTCTCTCCCTCTCTCTCTCCCGTCTCTCTGTCTTCTCGTGGCAGCTCTTATGAAAGTATAATGGTGCTGAGATTCAGAATAATGTGGGTCACAAACTGGGCCACTGCCCCGTAGCATTTCCTTCCTCTCAGAGGAGGAACGCCGACGCTCCGGCATCGAGGCGGCGCGAAGCGACAGCGGCCGGTCTCAAGTGTCACACCGGCTCTTCTCTTCTTCCTCCTTCTCTCTCTCTCTCTCTTTATTCATTCGCTTTAGTTTCTGTCGCATCTTTAATGTTTCGTGGGTTCCGTCCACGTCGGGCGGTTCACCAGCGACACGCCGGCTGCTCCTCGGCGTGCCGGTAACGCCGCGTCTGTCTCCACTTCCTGCCAACGAGCACGCCGCATTCCTCGTGGCTTCTGAAGAAAAGCCGACTGGTGTCTGTCTGCGCTGAGAGGATTGAAATAGCTCTCTCTTTACCCGGGATGGGATGGTATCTGGGTTACTGAGCAGGCCCAGACGCTCACGCTGGAGAGCACAGGTGTCAAACACGCGGCCCGCGGGCCAAATCCGGCCCGCCGCATCATTTTATGTGGCCCCTGACGGCTTGAACGACACGCGGTCCCCTTTTCTTAAAGAAATTGCAGAACATGTTTCCGTGCTTTTATTTTGAAGGTTTCAAATGAAATGGATTTACGTTGTAATATTAGAGACATTTTCTTACGTACAATATGTCTACACTCAAATAAACAACAATCAAAAGCAAAAAAGAGTTATTTCACAATATGTTCAAGGAGTTTATATAGTGTGTCCGGCCCTTTAAGAGGGCGGCCAGGACACTTATTATTTATTTCAGGGAAACGATCTTCAGCTTCCATGATTTGCCAGATATTTACCTTTCCATGCAACACGTGTCTGCTTTGCCTCAGCTATGCCTTCCTCTCACATCACCTGCCCCCCCTCCTCTTCCTCTAGGTGTGGTTTACGGCTACAAGGGTCTGCTGCTGCTGCTCGGCATCTTCCTGGCGTACGAGACCAAGTCTGTCTCCACGGAGAAGATCAACGACCACCGCGCCGTGGGGATGGCTATTTACAACGTCGCCGTGAGTGAAAGAAACGCCGCCGAGCTTCAGCTCCTGTTATCTGGCCGCTGAGAGAACGCGGAATAATTCTAGAGTGGCGATAAATAAGATTTGTATGGCCTCATAGGACAAAATGGCTGCAGTATATCTGGGGGGGGGGGGTCTTTGATTACCCGGCCTAGAGCCACTTTCCAGAGCGCTGACCAGCGTGTCGGACATTTCATCTGCAAGAGCTTCGCTTTATTCTCACAGAGATACGACTCTGTGCCGCCGGTTGATGATGCAACTTAATGGAGTCCATAGAAAACTGAATGACCCACAAAGACTCACAAATACACACAGAGAGACTCACACATGCAAATACAAAGACTCACAAATACACACAGGGAGACTCACACATGCAAATACAAAGACTCACAAATACACACAGAGAGACTCACACATGCAAATACAAAGACTCACAAATACACACAGAGACTCACACATGCAAATACAAAGACTCACAAATACACACAGAGAGACTCACACATGCAAATACAAAGACTCACAAATACACACAGAGAGACTCACACATGCAAATACAAAGACTCACAAATACATTCCAATGCAAACATAAATAAATGACGATGTGTTTGTTTGTGTATCGCTACATTTGTTTGTGTATGGCTACATTTGTTTGTGTGTGGCTACATTTGTTTGTGTATGGCTACATTTGTTTGTGTGTGGCTACATTTGTTTGTGTGTGGCTACATTTGTTTGTATGTGGCTACATTTGTTTGTGTATCGCTACATTTGTTTGTGTGTGGCTACATTTGTTTGTGTATGCCTACATTTGTTTGTGTGTGGCTACATTTGTTTGTGTATGCCTACATTTGTTTGTGTGTGGCTACATTTGTTTGTGTATGGCTACATTTGTTTGTGTGTGGCTACATTTGTTTGTATGTGGCTACATTTGTTTGTATATGGCTACATTTGTTTGTGTATCGCTACATTTGTTTGTGTGCTACATTTGTTTTGTGTGTGTAGCTACATTTGTTTGTGTATAGCTACATTTGTTGTGTATGGCTACATTTGTTTGTGTATGGCTGCATTTGTTTGTGTGCACATTTACATTTGTCTGTGTAGCTACATTTGTCTGTATAGCTACATTTGTTTGTGTCACTACATTTGTTTGTGTGTAGCTACATTTGTTTGTGTGTGCTACATTTGTTTGTGTAGCTACATTTGTTTGTGTGTAGCTACATTTGTTGTGTCACACATTTGTCTGTGTATGCACATTTGTCTGTGCTACATTTGTTTGTGTGTAGCTACATTTGTTGTGTGCTACATTCTGTTTGTGTAGCTACATTTGTCTTGTGTGTAGCTACATTTGTTTGTGTGTACTACATTTGTTTGTATGTAGCTACATTTGTCTGTGTATGCACTACATTTGTTTGTGTGTGTGCTACATTTGTCTGTGTGTAGCTACATTTGTTTGTGTGTGCTACATTTGTTAGTGTGTACTACATTTGTTTGTGTGCTTGCATTTGTCTGTGTGGCTACATTTGTTTGTGTGTGGCTACATTTGTTTGTGTATCGCTACATTTGTTTGTATGTGGCTACATTTGTTTGTGTGTGGCTACATTTGTTTGTGTATCACTACATTTGTTTGAGTGTGGCTACATTTGTTTGTGTGTGGCTAAATTTGTTTGTGTTGGTGAGGTGACACAGACTCACAAACAGACATGAAGTATTCAGGAGATTAGATTCCCTAAAAAACGGATCCCTGCACGTCCCGTCTGTCCCACTGAGAACACACCGCCTGAACACACCGCCTGTCTCTCGTGAATCATGCGTTGTGATTGGCCGTCACATCCCAGGTCTCCTTGGTGAAAATGGAAACGTCTCCTCAGGGTTCTTCCTGGTAAAAATGTGAAATAAATAAACAGTCGTCTACAGATTCAAAGTGTTTTCTTGGACAGAAAACATAAATCAGACGATCGTATTACATCTTATTCTTATTTCTTTGTGGTTATTTATTGTTATCTAAACAACTATTAACAATTATAACTTATTTATTTGTTTTTTTATAATTCTAAATTATATTTATTGATTTTATGTGTGTACCTACTACATGAAGTACAGATAGGACAACAACAACAAAGAACAACAACAATATTAAATCATCATAATTATTAGAGGACATTTTGGGGCGTCTGTTGCCCCTCTAGTGACGTCAGGGGCCACTTCATATTATCAGGGGCCGTTTGGCCCCGCTGTGTTTCTGACGCTGATGCAAAGCCTCGTACGTCCATGTGTGTGGAGCGGTCACCTGGCTCTGGAGGGGGGAACCGGTCCAACAGGTCTAACCGGTCCAACAGGTCCAACCGGTCTAACCGGTCCTACAGGTCCAACAGGTCTAATCGGTCCAACAGGTCTAACCGGTCCAACCGGTCCAACAGGTCTAACCGGCCCTACAGGTCCAACAGGTCCGACCGGTCCAACCGGTCCTACAGGTCCAACCGGTCCAACAGGTCTAACCGGCCCTACAGGTCCAACAGGTCCGACCGGTCCAACAGGTCTAACCGGTCCTACAGGTCCAACCGGTCCAACAGGTCTAACCGGCCCTACAGGTCCAACAGGTCCAACCGGTCCAACAGGTCAAACCGGTCCTACAGGTCCAACCGGTCCAACGGGTCTAACCGGTCCAACAGGTCTAACCGGTCCTACAGGTCCAACAGGTCTAACCGGCCCTACAGGTCCAACAGGTCCAACCGGTCCAACAGGTCTAACCAGTCCAACAGGTCCAACAGGTCTAACCGGTCCTACAGGTCTAACCGGCCCTACAGGTCCAACATGTCTAACCGGTCCTACAGGTCCAACCGGTCTAACAGGTCTAACCGGTCCTACAGGTCCAACAGGTCCAACCGGTCCAACAGGTCGAACAGGTCTAACCAGTCCAACAGGTCCAACAGGTCTAACCGGTCCTACAGGTCTAACCGGTCCTACAGGTCCAACAGGTCCAACCGGTCCAACAGGTCTAACCGGTCCAACAGGGCTAACCGGTCCTACAGGTCCAACCGGTCTAACAGGTCTAACCGGTCCTACAGGTCTAACCGGTCCTACAGGTCCAACCGGTCCAACAGGTCTAACCAGTCCAACAGGTCCAACAGGTCTAACCGGTCCTACAGGTCTAACCGGCCCTACAGGTCCAACAGGTCCAACCGGTCCAACAGGTCTAACCAGTCCAACAGGTCCAACAGGTCTAACCGGTCCTACAGGTCTAACCGGCCCTACAGGTCCAACATGTCTAACCGGTCTAACCGGTCCTACAGGTCCAACAGGTCCAACCGGTCCAACAGGTCGAACAGGTCTAACCAGTCCAACAGGTCCAACAGGTCTAACCGGTCTTACAGGTCTAACCGGTCCTACAGGTCCAACAGGTCCAACCGGTCCAACAGGTCCAACCGGTCCAACAGGTCTAACCGGTCCAACAGGGCTAACCGGTCCTACAGGTCCAACCGGTCTAACAGGTCTAACCGGTCCTACAGGTCTAACCGGTCCAACCGGTCTAACAGGTCTAACCGGTCCTACAGGTCTAACCGGTCCTACATGTCCAACCGGTCTAACCAGTCCAACAGGTCCAACAGGTCTAACCGGTCCTACAGGTCTAACCGGCCCTACAGGTCCAACAGGTCCAACCGGTCTAACAGGTCTAACCGGTCCTACAGGTCTAACCGGTCCTACATGTCCAACCGGTCTAACCAGTCCAACAGGTCCAACAGGTCCAACCGGTCTAACCGGTCCTGCAGGTCTAACCGGTCCAACAGGTCTAACCGGTCCTGCAGGTCTAACCGGTCCTACAGGTCTAACCGGTCCAACAGGTCTAACCGGTCCTGCAGGTCTAACCGGTCCTGCAGGTCTAACCGGTCCTACAGGTCCAACCGGTCCAACTGGTCTAACCGGTCCAACCGTGGAGCCGTCAGTCAGAACCACCTTTCACCTGTTGTTCATATGAAAGTGGATCATCTTTAGAGGAGGCGGCTCGCTGCACCGGACACTGGACCCGCCGCCATGATGTCCACTTCAGCCACTTTAACTCCCCCCCCCCCCCCCCGTAACTGAAGTGTGTGAGAGGAGGTTTCTGTCTCTCTCTCCCGGGGGATACACACATTTCCTCGATTGCCTGGGTTCCGTTGAGGGGACATCGTAACCAGCCTCCGCGTGTATCAGCATATACTTAAGCCATTATGGGATGCATTGAGGGGGCGTGTTCATCAGGCTTGTTTACGGGCGCGGTAACGGCGCCGTGATGCAGCTCTGATGGCGTTTTATGTTGCGAGACACACATTCCACTTTTATGATGATGGTGTCAATAGTTAATGGCGTCTGTGAAGAGGCCTCCTCTTCCTCTTCCTCTCCGCCGCGGGCCGTGATGAGATGACGAGGAGCTGCCGGCTCTTCGCTCACGACTTCTTAACGAACAGATGCCCGATGCTTTATGGATGTGATGTTCCTCTCGCTCCATCTCCATTTCATTCTCCTCTCACTCCCCCCGGTTCCTCTCGACGATAAACCCTCGCTCGCACCCCCCCCCCCCCCACACACACACTTGCTTTCTCCTCCCCTCCCCCAAACGGCCCCTGAGAATATAGTGTGGCCCCTGATGTCACTAGAGGGGCGACAGATGCACCTTAATGTCCTCTGATAATTATGATAATTTAATATTGTTTTGTTTTTGTTCTTTGTTGTGTGTCCTGTCTGTAGTGCATGGACGATGTTGTTACACGGAAAAAATAGATATAATTTTGAATTTAAAAAAAGAAGAAAAAAATGTTACAATAGTTAATATTTGTTTAAATTGTTTTTATAACAATAACCACAAAGAAATAAGAATAACATTTAATATGTTTTAAAAATCTAAGAAAACACTTACAATTTGTAGACTACTGACTAATCTTATTATTGTCTAATAGTCTTATTATTGCCTAATAGTCTTATTATTGTCTAATAGTCTTATTATTGCCTAATAGTCGTATTATTGCCTAATAGTCTTATTATTGTCTAATAGTCTTATTATTGTCTAATAGTCTTATTATTGCCTAATAGTCTTATTATTGCCTAATAGTCGTATTATTGCCTAATAGTCTTATTATTGCCTAATAGTCTTATTATTGCCTAATAGTCTTATTATTGTCTAATAGTCGTATTATTGCCTAATAGTCTTATTATTGTCTAATAGTCTTATTATTGTCTAATAGTCTTATTATTGTCTAATAGTCGTATTATTGCCTAATAGTCTTATTATTGCCTAATAGTCGTATTATTGCCTAATAGTCTTATTATTGTCTAATAGTCTTATTATTGTCTAATAGTCTTATTATTGCCTAATAGTCGTATTATTGCCTAATAGTCTTATTATTGCCTAATAGTCTTATTATTGTCTAATAGTCTTATTACTGACATCTTTATGACAGTTGTTCATATCCTGTCAGCCTAAATAAGTATATTTATTATTTTTGAACAAAGGTTAAATGTTATTTCACAAGTTTAAAAAGTGCCCCAATTTATATTTAATGCTCCTGGATTTCAGTCAGTGGAACAACGACCCCTAAATAATATGTAAACGTTATACTCTGACGACTCTGATGTGTTTTTAATGGACGTCTTTCGTTAGATTTCTTTCCATCTTTGTGATGGTCGTGTTTTATGGGGCGTCTTCTGTGTGTGTGTGTGTGTGTGTGTGTTCCTTGTTGTGTGTTTCTTGTCTATTTGTGTCTGTATGACATGTTGGTGGCTAAACCCCCCCCCCCCCTCTCCTCTTCCTCTCCTCCAGGTGCTGTGCCTCATCACGGCTCCTGTGACCATGATCTTGTCCTCGCAGCAGGACGCCTCCTTCGCCTTCGCCGCCCTCGCCATCGTCTTCTCCGCCTACATCACCCTGGTGGTGCTCTTCGTTCCCAAGGTGCTCGAACGCCTCACACACACACTCGTAACCCCTCCCCTGCATCACGATCATAAACTTTCAGTCTGATATCTTGTTACCTTCGCATTGAAAATGCCGGAAGGTTATGTTTTGATCGCCGTGTATTTATTTATTTATTTATTTATTTATTACCTTCGCATTGAAAATGCCGGAAGGTTATGTTTTGATCGCCGTGTATTTATTTATTTATTTATTTATTTATTACCTTCGCATTGAAAATGCCGGAAGGTTATGTTTTGATCGCCGTGTATTTATTTATTTATTTATTTATTTGTATGTGTTATTCGCAAAACTCAAAAAGTATTGAACCGAATCACATGAAATTTGGTGGGATGATTGTTTATTATCCGGGGACCAGTTGATTAGATTTTGGGATCGATCGGGTCAAAGGTCAAAGGTCATGAACAGGTCAAAATCTTTCGCAGAACTCAAAAAGTATTGAACCGAATCGCATGAAATTTGGTGGGATGATTGTTTATTATCCGGGGACCAGTTGATTAGATTTTGGGATCGATCGGGTCAAAGGTCAAAGGTCATGAACAGGTCAAAATCTTTCGCAGAACTCAAAAGTATTGAACCGAATCGCATGAAATTTGGTGGGATGATTGTTTATTATCCGGGGACCAGTTGACTAGATTTTGGGATCGATCGGGTTAAAGGTCAAGGTCAAAGGTCATGAACAGGTCAAAATGTTCTTGAATCGCCTGAAATTTGGTGGGATGATTGGTTATTATCCGGG
>NC_079409.1:2844116-2916236 GCF_029220125.1 Pseudoliparis swirei
TCTAGGTAAAACAACTTCTGAACATATCGACGTATGTTAGTGTGCGCTTTAACAACACTTGTTCTAGAATACATCTCATTGTTCATCATGCTCGCTGAGGTATGGAGGACGAATGAATGGAATAGTTCATCTTCATTAACTGAGCTGAACGTGTGTCATATGAATGCAGAAAGAATTTAGGAAATGTTCTATTATCACAAATATGACAATATACATGGATTTGTGGATATTTGTATTCACTATATCTTAAAGATCTTAAATGTTAATATATTTCAGACTATGTGTATGCAAATATATGGGTACCGTAAATAAATAACTGTTTTTCCATTGGTTACTTTTGTGTTCACGTTTATTTAAAACACACAACTGGAATAGATACAAGAAAAGTGTGTGTGTGTGTTTGTGTGTGTGTACACACATCACATTTATTAAAGAAAAACACAAATCCCCGATAAGTTTTAATAAACATGACACACAGAACCATGGAGGAGTCATCTGGAACCCAACATGGTTCTTCAGAATGATGCCAGAGAAGAACCATTTATGGTTCCTCAAAGAACCTTTCAACCCAGGGTTCTCTAAAGAACCATTTCCTTAAAGAGTTGTTTAAAGAACCTATAAAGGTGAAATAACCATTTTTTAGGGTTGTTAAAGCCACCGTTTCTGGTTCCATATCAAACCAGGGTTCTTTAAAGAACCATTCCCTGAAGGAGTTCTTTAAAGAACCGATAATGATTCCTCAAACGAGAAAAATGGTTCTTCAGTAGGTGATGGTTCTCCGTAGAACCACAAAGTGTTTTAAGAACCATTAAGAACCATTAAGAACCCGTCTCCTGTGACAGCATCGTCCACCAGGTGTCACCATGTCTCGCTTCTCTGAGTCCCGATGACCTTCAGAGCCTAAAGGTCGAGGGTCACAGCAGTCCAACTTGATACAACTTCATATAACTTGTGTGTGCGTGTGTTTGTGTGTGTGAGTGTGCTTGTCTGTGTGTGTGTGTGTCTGCTTGTCTGTGTGTGTGTGTGTGAGTGTGCTTGTCTGTCTGTGTGTGTGTGTGTCTGCTTGTCTGTCTGTGTGTGTGTGAGTGTGTATGTGTGTGTGTGTGTGTGAGTCTGCTTGTCTGTGTGTGTGTGTGTCTGTGTGTGAGTCTGCTTGTCTGTGTGTGTGTGTGTGTGAGTCTGCTTGTCTGTGTGTGTGTGTGTGTGTGTTCACATGATGACGGTGTGACACAACCACTCTCTCTCGTGTCGTGTCTCTTTCCAGCTGACTGGAGATGAAGTATGAGGCAACGCCGGGGAAGGTGGTGTGGAGGAGGGGAGGGGGGGGGGCACTGGGGAAACCCCGCTCCGGGTTGAGGCTTCTGTGGGCCTCCACCTGACGCTGCATTCAGTGAGCGCACACAAAGTAGGAAATTCCCCTTCCTCATCTCGACTGATCCAACAAAGGAAGTATGTGCTGGGTGTGGAGGAACTGAGTGTGTGTGTTGGGTTGTGTGTGTGTGTGTGGGTGGTGTGCGTGTGTGTGTTTGTTTGTGTCTGTCTGTGTGTGTGTGTGTGTCTGTGTGTGTGTCTCTGTGTGTGTGTGTTTGTCTGTCTGTGTGTGTGTGTCTCTGTGTTTGTCTGTCTGTGTGTGTCTCTGTGTGTGTCTGTGTGTCTCTGTGTGTGTCTGTGTGTGTCTTTGTGTGTGTGTGTGTGTGTGTTACTGACCTGGTTTCCTGTTGTTTGTCTCAACTTTCTGATGATTTAATTCTTAAAGAGACAACAACTTGTGATTTTTAAATTTAATTTTAATTAAATTCATGTTCACAAGTATTTATATAAATATAAATATATATATAAATAAAAATATAAATGATCTTTAACACTTAATCCCAACAATTTAAATATAAATAAATACAAATAAATACATACAGTTTTTTGTTGTCACATAAATAATGTACAAAAAGGGAAAAAAATATAAACGAATATCGCAAACTGTTACAGTTCATAGTATTGTTGTTGTTGTTGTTGATCCGCTACCCGCTTCATCTCCATGGAGACGTAACCCTCTCTGATCATCACCATGAGATGAATAATAACACACAAATGATTAGAACATACTTAAAGAGACGCCATCAGAGCGCGAACACGCCGAAGAAGGTGCGTCCGTCCTCGGCCTCCAGCGCCGCCAGCTGATTGGTCTCCGTCCACAGCGTGTCGCCGCGGCGCAGCTGGAAGGCGGCGCCCAGGTAGATGGCGTTGTACCAGCCCTGGCCCTCCTCCCGGGCGCCGCCGCTCTGACACGCCGACCTCACGGCGTTCATCAGCGACGCCTTCCGACCCAGGGAGTCCGAGTAGCGCCAGATCCGGTGGCTGAGGGGCGCGTGGCGTCTTCTTCCCGCCGTCACCGCCTCCTCCTCCTCCTCTTCCTCGCCGCCGCCACCGCCGCACGCCAACCTGAAGGACGCCTGGCTGTAGATGAAGTAGAGGCCGGTCTGAGGGACCACGATGCGGTTGTCGGCCACCAGGAAGCCGCCCTGGGCGAACGCCTGGCCCTGGCCGCTGTGCCACTGCAGCCGGCCGCGCAGACTCTCGCAGTCGTCCTCGCAGCTGCCTGAAAGCCAAGGAAGAAGAAGAAGAAGGTTAGTCACCGCCTTCCCTCTCTCTCTCTCTCTCTGCAGCTCGTGGAGGTTTACAGAACTTGGCCACGCCCCCAACGGAGCTCATTTCCTGCATTGAGCCCAACACCTGTTCTCTGTCTCCACCTCCCCCCAAACCTGTTGTTCCCAACACATCCTTCTCTCTCTTTCATCCCTCCACCCCTCGACCTCCATCCCTCCATCCCTCCATTCCTTACCCCTTGACCTCTATCCCTACATCCCTTACCCCTCGACCGCCATCCCTCCATCCCTCCATTCCTTACCCCTTGACCTCTATCCCTACATCCCTTACCCCTCGACCGCCATCCTTCCATCCCTACATTCTTCCATCCCTACATCCCTCCATCCCTTACACCTCAACCTCCATCCCTCCATCCCTCTCTTCCTTCCCCCTTGACCCCTCTCCCGTTTCATAACTTTTGCCATATCCTCTTCATAACTCATATCTCTGCCTGCGTGCTCGTTGTTAGTGAACAGAGGACGAGTCTCTTCAGGGTCTCTTCAGAGTCTCTTCAGGGTCTCTTCAGAGTCTCTTCAGAGTCTCTTCAGGGTCTCTTCAGGGTCTCTTTAGAGTCTCTTCAGGGTCTCTTTAGAGTCTCTTCAGAGTCTCTTCAGAGTCTCTTCAGGGTCTCTTTAGAGTCTCTTCAGAGACTCTTCAGAGTCTCTTTAGAGTCACTTCAGGGTCTCTTTAGAGTCTCTTCAGAGTCTCTTCAGGGTCTCTTTAGAGTCTCTTCAGAGACTCTTCAGAGTCTCTTTAGAGTCTCTTTAGGGTCTCTTTAGAGTCTCTTTAGAGTCTCTTCAGGGTCTCTTTGGAGTCTCTTTAGAGTCTCTTCAGAGTCTCTTCAGGGTCTCTTTAGAGTCTCTTCAGAGTCTCTTTAGAGTCTCTTCAGGGTCTGTTCAGAGTCTCTTCAGGGTCTCTTCAGGTGCGCGATGACTCGTGGCGACTCACCCTCTAGGTGGATGGCGGCCTTGGCCTTGCTGCTGATGCTCCTCAGGGTGCTGTGAGGGTCTGTTCTCCCGGTGTCGTTCTTCACGAGCGCCTCCGTGTGTCCTGGTTGAGTCTGACGGAGGGAAAGAGAAACCCATCGATGTAGACGTCCGCTCGGTTTCTACGGTAACAACACCATGCTATAGAAGAGAGGCGGTGCCTGTACCTTTAAATGTGTCTTTGCACTCCAGTGCCAGGCGAGCAGCAGGACCCCCCCCAGGCAAAGGGCCGCCACGGAGAGCCCCCCGGCCACCTTCCACACTGGCCCCGTGGAGGACTTCTTCTCCACCAGCACCACCACCCTGTTCCCAAAGCCCGTCTCCATGTCGCCCGGCGCTGCTGCGTAGGCCACCATGCTGACTGAGTGTGTGTGTGTGTGTGTGTGCGCGTGTGTGTTGCCGTGGTTGCTCAGAGTGAACTCTCTGCTCAGAGCTCGTCGTATTTATGTTCCTGCCGATGGGAAACTCCGGTGATGTCATCACCGGGTAAGCGGAGACGAGAGGCAGCGGCGCAGAGGGAAGTCTCCCCGGCCACGCCGGACTTTCAGGGAGTCGTGGTTTCAGGATGGGAAAGTGGTCGCTCTTTTCTTGGGTTTTTTGTGAAAAATGTGTTGTGACATAACCACACACACACACACACACACACACACACACACTGAGACAAACACACAAACATGTGGAGCCGCCCGCAGAATGTAGTCTGTGTGTGTGACTGCTGAGCTTCACACAGCTGCAGCCGCAGACTAGATGCTTGGGGATGCCACAGAAATGTGTGTGTGTGTGTGTGTGTGTGTGTGTGTGTGGTATAAACTGTTCACCTGTTCCTCACACACTCTGGTGAGAGTTTACTTTATGAACTCCTGTGTAGCCTTAAAGCACAAGCGAGTTGTTGTCAGTACAGGTGTGTGTGTGTGTGTGTGTGCTTGTGTGTGTGTGTTTTACACAAACAAAGCAGAGTCTAAACTCCACGTTATATTCAGCTGCTTCACACATGTGATTTACAACATGTTCCAATATATATTTCAATGTTCACATGAGGTTCATGTAAAATATCCCAAACACATCTGACTGCATTACCCCAACAACTACAGATTTACAATAAAAGACACATTAATAAAAGATATGCTCAAATAGATCGATATCTTTTTTCCAGGATGACGTCATCGCTTAAAAACACAAGTTAAATCTATTTCGGTCTCGAAAGAGAAAAACGTGTTCCGGCTGGTCTCCTGCTGCAGGGCGGTGATGCAACTCCACCCCCCCCCCCCCCCCCTCTCTGACGGGTCGCACCGGCCACGGTTCCCCTTTTCACTTCACTTCCTGCGTTGGGCTTTTCCTCGCACGGAGATGTCCACTCGGTTCTGTTTTCATCTTCAAGTGTGTGTGCGTGTTATTTTTAGCATCACACACACACACACACACTTATTATCTCTTTTACTTTCCCTCCGCATTGCAATGCCTGTGTGTGTGTGTGTCTGTGTTTGCTCAGCGGCTTTGAGGAAGTTCTGTGTGTCTGTTTGTGGAAACTTGCCAGCTACATATTAACATTGTGTTTTTTTTCTTTCCAGTGTGTGTTTCCTCGTGTGAGAAATTCATTCCGACCACGCAAAAAAACACACCTCCGAAGATGTGGCCGGATGACATCATCGTCGTCATCGAATAGATGATTTGCTTCTTCACCTCCACCTCTTGGTTATTCCTGAGAAGATTCCTCCAATTGAAGTACATGGTTATGATGTCACGTGACCTCAAACTTCAATAAACTCATAAACGAGTCACAATAAAAAACAAAAAATTATCCATAAGGAAATTATGATTTTAATATTTAAGGAGATTCTATCTTCCCTACTTTAAATTGTAATAATAATATTAACTTTATTTATATCGCACAAAAAAATAACACGATTCCCCTCAAGGAAATTCTGATTTCCATATTTAAGGAGAGTCTATTTTTTACCCTTTTAATAATAATAATAATAATTACTTTATTTATATAGAACAACAAAATAAACCTGATTACCTTCAAGGAAATTCTGATTTAAGGAGTCTATATTTCACCCTTTTAATAATAATAATAGTAATAATAATAAAAATAAACTTTAATTATATAGAACACAAATATAAACACGATTCCCTTCAAGGAAATTCAGATTTAAGGAGAGTCTATATTTCAGCCGTTTAATAATAATAATAATAATGATAATAATAATAATAATAACTTTATTTATATAGCAACGTTTTGGCTGTAATGGTTGTACCCGTGTCCTCGTATTGTATTTTATTTTATATATTGTTGTTGTATTTGTTTTTATTGTTTTATGGCCTCATGAGTCTGGAATAAATACATATATCACCTTTAAAAACAGAGTTTACTAAATGCTCTTCAGAGAATCAAGCCAAAACAAATGGAAAGGCGAAACCCTAAATAAAGAACAACAGACAAACTAAATGAGAGGAACCACAGAACCGCATGAAAGGACGACATCACTGAAAAGCTGTTCTGTAAAAATGTGATTTATATGTCACTTTATTTTAAGTTAGACAATTCCTGGACGGGAGGATTCCTAACAGAAGAAGTTTGTGTCTTTGTGAAACGTCTCACAGTCTGACACATTAAATGAACATTTTAAAGGAGCTGCATAAGCAACATGTTCCATGAACAACAACAAGGGGAACACCGCAACCAGGAAATGAGAGAAATGGGTCATCGTCAGCGAGTCAGCCGACTCTTATGAAGCTTCCCTCTCCGGTCCTCACACAACCAATATTAATAATCAAAACAAAAGAACCACCATCGTCTGAATGTGCGCACTGCACATGTCTCAAAGAACCTTCAAAACTAGGGTTCTTTAAAGAACCATTTCCTTAAAGAGTTCTTCAAATAACCTATAAAGGTGCCTCAAAGAACCTTCAAAACATAGTTCTTTAAGGCACCATTTGTGGTTCCACAAAGAACCTTTCAAACCAGGGTTCTTTAAGGCCCCATTTATGGTTCCTCAAAGAACCTTTCAAACCAGGGTTCTCTAAAGAACCCTGCCCTTAAAGAGTTCTTCAAAGAACCTATAAAGGTGCCTCAAAGAACCTTCAAAACATGGTTCTTTAAGGCCCCATTTATGGTTCCTCAAAGAACCTTTCAAACCAGGGTTCTCTAAAGAACCCTGTCCTTAAAGAGTTCTTCAAAGAACCTATAAAGGTGCCTCAAAGAACATTCAAAACATGGTTCTTTAAGGCACCATTTCTGATTCCACGAAGAACCTTTCAAACCAGGGTTCTGTCAAGAACCATGTCCTTAAAGAGTTCTTCAAAGAACCTATAAACGTGTCTCAAAGAACCTTTAAAAAATGGTTCTTTAAGGCCCTATTTATGGTTCCTCAAAGAACCTTTCAAACTAGGGTTCTTTAGAGAACCATGTCCATAAATAGTTCTTCAACGAACCTCTAAATGGTTCATCAGTAGGTGATGGTTCTTCTAGAACCACAAAGCCTTTTAAAGAACCCTTAAGGAACCATTCACTGTGTGTACGATCTGTTGAACCTCTTCACACACACACACACACACACACACACACACACACACACACACACACACACTGTTCCCAGTCAGAGGTCGTGTGTCAGGCGTAACTCTCTGACTCCCACTGGATTCCTCCAACACAGTCAGCTCTGTTCATGGGGCTGCACACCTGTAACTGAAGCTCTACCTGGGCAGCCTTCCTTCATCATCGCTTCTCTCCTCATCACTTCTCTCCTCATCGCTTCTCTCCTCATCGCTTCTCTCCTCATCACTTCTCTCCTCATCGCACGGTGGCACATTCCCCACATTTAACTCCCCCATATCTGGATTAAAAATAATGGAAAGAATCCCTCTTTTAATATAAATGTATATAAATAATAGAGAAAAATTCCTCTTTTCATAAAAATGTGATATAAATAAGAGACAAAAATCCCTTTTTTCATATGAATTGTATATACATAATAGAATAAATTCCTCTTTAAATATCAATTTCTATAAGTCATCGAGAAAATTACTCTTTTCATATTAATTGGATATAAATAATAGAGAAAAATCCTTCTTTTAATATAAATTTGATATAAATAACAGAAAAATCCTTCTTTTAATATAGATTTGATATAAATAACAGAAAAATCCTTCTTTTAATATAAATTTGACATAAATAACAGAAAAATCCTTCTTTTCATATAAATTTGATATACATAATAGAAAAATCCTCTCGGATTGCATCATGAAATCCTAGGATTGTGCACAGTGGAGCGCCTCCACAATGTAGACAAAGATTACATAATTGGGGAGGAGGAGGGAGGGGAGGATGGAGGCAAGAAAGGTGGGAGACAGGAAGTGTAGGAAGGAAGGAACAAGATGTCGTGTTCATGCCACGAGTTTCATTTTCAGATGTGTGCGGTGACGCCATCACAGGTGGCAGTTCTTTGAGGACGTTTTGTTTTCCCTCTCCGGTGTTGCCGTGTGAGATAGATGTCGATGTGGAAAAGATCCGTCTGCCAGGATGCCTCGGGCTCGAGGAAATTCAGGATTCGATGAATTAAAGTTAAACAATATTTAACGTGCAAAAAATAGACAATTATCATTCAGAAAAAAACTCTCCGTCTCACCTCCTCTTCATTTAGACTCAGTCGCTCCTCGAGCCGCTCAGCCGTCAGTCATTCATCAGTTTGAACAACGCAACACTTTGGAGGGGTCAAACCTCACACATCCAGGTCATTTAGACAGGAAGTTCCTTCAAAATAAAATGTATGACGTTGCCTTCAAAATAAAGGTAACGTCTCGGATTTCAACCAGCATCCATTTTTTATTTCTCATCTCTTAAACAATAAACTAACATTCATTCCCACATCAGACAGATACTGAACTAAACTAAACTGAACTGAACTAAACTAAACTGAACTAAACTGAACTGAACTAAACTGAACTGAACTAAACTGAACTAAACTAAACTGAACTGAACTGAACTAAACTGAACTGAACTAAACTAATCTGAACTAAACTAAACTGAACTCAACTAAACTAAACTAAACTGAACTGAACTAAACTAAACTGAACTAAACTAAACTAATCTAAACTGAACTGAACTGAACTAAATAAACTAAACTGAACTAAACTAAACTGAAATAAACTGAACTGAACTAAACTAAACTGAACTGAACTAAACTAAACTAAACTGAACTAAACTGAACTAAACTAAACTGAACTGAACTGAACTAAACTGAACTGAACTGAACTGAACTAAACTGAACTGAACTGAACTAAACTAAACTAAACTGAACTAAACTGAACTGAACTGAACTAAACTAAACTAAACTGAACTAAACTGAACTGAACTGAACTGAACTAAACTGAACTGAACTGAACTGAACTGAACTAAACTAATCTGAACTGAACTAAACTGAACTAAACTAAACTGAACTGAACTAAACTAAACTAATCTGAACTGAACTGGGCGTGAGGTTTGACCTTCAGGTGCTTCCGCCGCCCCTGGCCTCCAGACCTCCAGCTCCAGGAAGCTTCACCGATTGGCTGCTTCACCTCCTCGTGGAAACCCAACAGATAAGAAACCATTGTTATCCCAATCTGGCGTTTTTATTCATTTTAATTCCTATTATTCCCATTATTAAAGCCCCATTCAGACACAGCAGCATATAGGAATACATTACACATACGATGTGAAGAGAACATCCAACAAAAGGGTTTAAAACACAATAAAAAGCACAAGTGAGGACAAGCATGTGTGAAAAAACATCAATAAATAAGTGATGCATCTCATTTGTTGACGAGCCACAGTAAATAACATGTTATTCAAGCGCTGGTTTAAGTGAGCTCAGCTTCAAGAATTCAGGAAGGAAACTAGAAAACGTTGTTGCTCTTTGTGTAACTTTAGGATTTAAACCACCACCAACACAATTTGGGCACAGGGGAGATTCCTGCCTTTGACCTTTGAGAATAAACCACTTCTGTTCTAAAGTTTCCCGTCTGCTGCGGGTGTTTCAGCAGACGTAGTTGGGGATCCCAGCGGAGCTCCTGGGGAGGCCGGAAGCCTTTTAGACGAAGGGGTCGTCTCAGACCCAGCTCCACTTCTCTGATCTCAAGAGTCCGGCGTTGCACAAAGTCCACCTGTGTTCGTCAATTCCTCCGACGGCTGTTGATCTTTTTGTTTGTTTGTTTGTTTTTGTTTGTGCCGTCAGATGAGAGTCACTTCATCCACGAGTATTCCTCCTTCCTCACTCTGGAAAATCTCAAGTTACAGCTGAAAAAAATCCTCCATTTGTAAACACTTTCCCCTGGTGGTGAATCACATGATGGACAGTTGATTCAACAACACACACACACACACACACACACACACATGTGAGTGTCTAAAGCTGCAATTACGCAAGCCAAACAAATATACAGAAACAAACCCAGTGGAATACAGGAAGCTCAGCTCGCGTCTTCATAATGAAAGAAGAACGATTCTGATTTTAAGATGAATATTATATTCCATTTCTTCTCAGATGCCCCTGAAGGCGACGCACTTTCCCACCGCCGCATTTATGCAACATGCGTGTGAACATTCTAAGAAAGTAAATATTGTTTTGCTTTCATAGAAAAATATTGAACACTTTTTAACACTACAACTTGCAAAGGAGGCTTTGTGAAAATATATAAAAGTAAGCGCTCTTTTTTTTCAAATAAGCATTTTTCCAAAATAAAATAAATGTTTTCAAATGTGCGTTTTTCCAAAATAAAAGGTTTTCAAAAATTAATTAAAAAAAAGAAAAAATATATATTTTTATGTTTCCGTTTTGAAAAATAAAATGCATTTTTCAAATATGCATTAATAAAAAAAATGAATTAAATAAGTACGCTCTCTGGCAGTAATTGTAGAAATGCCTGGAATAATGACAATAACATCACAGCAGAAAAGAACCTCTTGCGCGCGAACAAATGCCATCGTGTTCCACTGACCTCCCTCACACGACACTTAACGTGTTTTATCATCCCGGCTCCACCTTGTTTATGGTTTGATTACGTTACTTTTCGTTACTTTTTTTGGGCTGAACCCAACACACGGGTGTTTCTGTGTGAAGCTCACAACGCGTCGTCACGCGTCCCGGCTGAGAAGCCCGGCAGAACAATCCCCGCAGGACTACAAAGGCACGAGAGAACAAAGGATCGGGTGTTGTGGAAAATGTGCGAGGAAGTGTGCAGCCCAGGATATACCTGTTGGAGGTGAAGTCTTAACCCGGCCCTTGAAGCGGCCCAGGTGTGTCCACAGGTCCCAACACATGTTCAAGTGAATCCTTTTCATAAAGCCACGACACAG
Organism: Pseudoliparis swirei; assembly: GCF_029220125.1. Taxonomy (NCBI): domain Eukaryota; kingdom Metazoa; phylum Chordata; class Actinopteri; order Perciformes; family Liparidae; genus Pseudoliparis; species Pseudoliparis swirei. The sequence continues at coordinate 2,855,079 of NC_079409.1, forward strand.
CAGAGTAAAGAGTGGGACCCATCCTGAGATCAAATGATGTGAGTCAGTGTTCAGGGGTTCTTTTGTGAGGATTCATTAACTTGTTCCCAGAACAGTGAAGCTTTATTATAAAGTCACTCAGATGTTTAGTGATCAGGAGAGAGATAGAATCAGAGCTCTGGATTGCAGGCGAAACACCTCAATAAAGACTTGATTTATTACAACAACAAGTTAAATATAGACACAGATACATTCATTGTTCCCAGAGGACGAGTCCCACCCACTCGGTTGATCCCCAGGCTCTTCCTGTCGCACCACTATGAGGTAACCGCTTGGTAGTTTTTGTCAGTTAAATTACAACAATTAGATGTGTCGTCATCAAATGTGTAAAAACACATTCATGTTCCTCTCAGGACACAGGTGTCAAACACAAGGCCCGCCACCTCATTGTATGTGGCCCCTGACGGCTTGAAAAGACGTACGATCACCTTTTCTTAAAGAAATTCAAGAAAACTATCCCGTGCTTTTATTTTGAAGGTTTCAAATCTTCTTATGTACCATATTTCTACACTTGAATGAACAATAACAAACGCAAAGAGAGTTATTTAACAATATGTTGGAGTAGTTTATACGTCTATATGTTTCAGTGACACGCTGGTGCATGGTGGTGTCGTGGCTAGCACTGTCGCCTCACAGCAAGAGGGCCGTGGGTTCAATTCCCGGTCGAGGCGGTCCTTCTGTGTGCAGCATGTTCTCCCCGTGGCAGTGTGGGTTCCCTCCGGGTTCTCCGGCTTCCTCCCACAAAGACATGCAGTCAGGTTAATTGATGTCTAAATGTCCCATAGGTGTGAATGTGAGAGTGAATGGTTGTCTGTCTCTATGTGTGCCCTGAGATGACCTCTGACCTGTCCAGGTGTCCCCTGCCTTCGCCCTGTGTCAGCTGGGATCGGCTCCAGCGCCCCGCGACCCTAATGAGGATGATGAAGCGGTATTGATGATGGATGGATGGATGTTTCAGTGACAACCCTTGGAGGGCGGCCATGACGCTGGTGTGTCCCCCGGGGACCAGGAGTCTGACACCTTATGTAATAACAACTTTACCTTATGTAACAACAACTTTAGTGACCCTTGAACTCTTTGACTGTATTTAACCACATAACTGATATTCACATCAGCCCCTATGGGCTAACCAGCTAACATTAGCATGCTAACCAGCAAATGTTAGCATGCTAACACACTAAAGCTAAGCTCATGAACAGGGTAAACGTCCTACCTCATGTAATACTTTACCCAACACGTAACTTTAAATTGAGAGCATGCCACAGACGCTAGCTTTACTTTAAGAGTACAGAGACTTGATATGGATGTACACTACTTTACGTGTTCCCTGGTTTATGTTTTTTGGGCAATATAGAGGTTATATTGCACCACTGTGCTTAAGAAAAGAGCAGCTAGCATTGCTGTGGCCTCCTGTGGTTGTCCTGCATAAAGAAGTACAAACATGTGACCTATTTACTGGTCATCACCTCTTCAATTGGGGTGAAAGGGGTTCGAGGCTCATGGGCTTTTTTTTAAAGGTTTTAATATCGTCTGAATGGAGTAATCCGGTTCAGCTCAGCAAATAAATCACAATCAAGCTGCTTACAATCGACGAATAAACAGGGAACTGCTGAGTGTTTTCTGGCCGGAGCAACATCAGCAGCTTAATGAGTGCGTAGCAGCGCCGCAGTGCTACAGTCAGACACGCCGTTAGCATCGTGTGCGACCGCTTTATGTGCACTCAGCAAACGTTTCGGCTCTTATTGCATCAGAGGGACCGAGGGGCCGCCGCCGAGGAGTCCGATCAGAGGGCCACAGAGTCCACATGCGCTGCAGAGGGGAAAGTGTGACTGATGTTGCACCAAATATGTGACTTCCTGTTCTGCACCTGTTGCTCAACGCAACTCCTAACTAGACTGGGCACTCGGTAGAGCGCATACCTTCGCAGATCACAAGATTGGGCATTGAATTATGAACATGTTGGCATTAGTTGCATGCCAATTGGATACGAATTGACCGTGCTATGGTAAAAAGAAGATTTTGACCTTTCCATGACCTTGACCTTGACCGTTGACCCGATTGATCCCAAAATCTAATCAAATGGTCCCCGTATAATAACTAATTATCCCACTAAATTTCATGCGATTCGGTTTAATACTTTTTGAGTTATGCGAGTAACACGCATACAAATAAATAAATAAATAAATACATGTCGATCAAAACATAACCTTCCGCATTTTCAATGCGAAGGTAATTATAGGTGTGCGGCGTCACGTAATGTGCATTAGGGTGTGTGTTATGTTATGTTATGTTAAGCCTTTGTATTCCTCTCGGAACATAGGCCATTGATGAATTGTTTCCACCCTCGTCTGTCCTGAGCCACCCTCTCCAGCTGTTTCCACGTCAGCCCCTTCTTCTTGAATTCCTGCTCTGTGCTCCTTCTCCAGGTGTTTTTGGGTCGTCCTCGACCCCGTTTGCCTTGTGGGTTCCATGTCAGTGCCTGTTTTGTTATTGCTGTTGTGTTTCTTCGTAGTGTGTGTCCAATCCAGCTCCATATCTACTGTTTCTTGTTTTGTGCATTCCCAGAGGTTGATGTTGCTAATTGTGTTTGGCCAGAAGACTCCCAGGATGCGTCTTAGACAGTGGTTTATGAAGGTTTGTAGTTTGTTTGTGATGTTAGTGGTAGTTCTCCAGGTTTCGGAGCCATAGAGCAGCACGGTTTTGACGTTGGAGTTGAAGATTTGAAGCTTCGTCTTGAGGGAGATGTTTTTACTTTTCCAAATTTTGTTTAAGATATTAAATGCTGTTCTTGCTTTCCCAATTCTTGTCTTCACGTCATCCTCTGTCCCACCATCAACAGCTATCACACTTCCCAGGTAGGTGAATTTGTTGACATCTTCCAGCATCTGGTCCCCGATGGTTATTGGGTCTGTGTTCTTGGTGTTTATCCGCATTACTTTGGTTTTTGGTCCATTTATTTTGAATCCAAGTCCAGCTGCTGTTTTTTCTAGCAGTTCGGATTTGTCCTGCATCTGTTGGTGGCTATGGGAGAGTAGTGCGATGTCATCCGCAAAGTTGAGGTCCTCCAGATGTTCTGTTAGACTCCACTGGATGCCAGTCTTTTTATTGTGGGTTGATTGTGCCATGATCCAGTCAATGCACAGAAGGAAGAGGAAAGGGGAAAGCAGGCAGCCCTGTTTCACGCCAGTGAGTACCTACTTTGAATTTTTCTTGTGCGCATCCCTGGAAGAGTACATTGCATTGCATGTCCCAGTACATGTTCTTAATGATGTTGGTATACTTTGGGGGGATTCCATAGTGTGCCATGAGTTTCCATAGCATTTCACAGTCTACACTGTCAAATGCTTTTTCAAAGTCTATGAAATTGACATGAACAGGTGTTCGCCATTCTATAGACGGCTCAATGATGATCCTGAGGCTAGCAATTTGGTCGGTGCACGATCTTTTATTTCTGAAACCAGCTTGGTTTTCTCTCAGTTCATCATCAACCCCCTTACGCAGTCTCTCCAAGATTATGCGGCTGAACACTTTGCCTGGTGTTGATAGCAACATGATCCCTCGGTAGCTGTTGCAATCCCTGAGGTTTCCTTTCTTTGGTATGACAGCAATGAGCCCGTCCTTCCAGTCTGTTGGTATGTTTCCTTCTTCCAACCATATGGTCTTTATTAGCTGGTGGAGCATGGTGGTTGAGGTGTCGAGATCTGCTTGTAGAGCCTCTGATGGGATGTCATCTGGCCCTGCTGCTTTACCACGTCGCAATTCCTTGATGGCCTTCCTCACCTCAGATCTTGTTGGGGGGCCGCAGTTGATGTCCAGCGTGTGTGTGGCTGGTGGGATCTCTACCTTTTGGGCAGGGGGCTGTCTGTTGAGCAGCTCCTTAAAGTGTTCTGTCCACCTTCGATGTTGTTCTTCTTTGGTGGTGAGGAGTCGTCCCTGTTTGTCCCTGATCTGGGTGTTTGTCTGTCTAAACTTGCCAGCTAGTTTCTTGGTGGTCATGTAGAGTTCTTTGATGTTGTTTTTTTCAGCTGCTTCCTCTGCTTCCCGTGCCAAATTCTCAATGTAATTCCGCTTGTCACATTTTGCACTTTTCTTCACTTCTTTATTTGCTGTTTCATATTCTTTGTGAGCTGCTGCCTTTTTTGCTCGGGTTTTGCTTTTGTTTAGAGTGTCTTTTTTTGTCCTCCTTTCTTCAATTTTCTTCAGTGTGTTTGTTGACAACCAAGGTTTATGGTTTGTTGCTTTTCTCCCCACTACTTCTAGGCACGCCTCCTTCCAAATGTGTTTCAGGTTGCTCCAGTGCTCTTCCACTGATTTGTGCTGTTCTTCTTGCAGGGCTTGGAACCTGTTCTGTAAGGTGGTTTGGTACAGTTCAGTTGTTCCTATGTCCTGGAAGAGCTGGGTGTTGAACTTTGTTCTTGTGTTGGTGGGGTTGTTGCATCGCTTCAGCTTGAGCTGGAGTTTTGCAGCCAGTAGGTGGTGGTCTGACCCAGCGTCTGCCCCCCTCTTCACACGGACATCTAGGAGAGAGCGCCTGAACTTCCTGTTTATGCATATGTGGTCGATTTGATTTTCGGTAGTGTGATCAGGTGACATCCAGGTGGCTTTGTGGATGGGTTTATGTGGAAAGACCGTCCCTCCTATGACCAGATTGTAGTCAGCACAGGTGTCTGCAAATCTCTCGCCGGAGGGTGTGTACACGAGAACAATGGGCTGGCAGCGTTTATTAACAATACGCTTGAGACTACTTTAAAGCATTCTTTGGTTTGCGTTGTAGTTTATTTTTTTTTAAGTGATGATGACGACAACGTGTTCTCAGGCTGCTTATCTGTGGAAATGGAGCGACTCCCTCATCTTCAGGGGGAGGTGGCGCCCCCCTGTGGTCAGCTAGCGGCTCTCACTACCAATAAAAAGTCAATGATTCCAAAATATATATTTTTTTATTACTCTTTTTTTATGAAAAGGTCAGCAAATTACTTTTATTCATGTATTTATTTGACTGTTGGATAAACAACAATGTCGGCGCTCTGGTTTCTGCCTCCTGGACGATTCTATTGTCATTTAGTTTATGTATCTATTGTACTTTTGTGATGTGTGACTGTACTTACTCTGTAGAGGGATGCAGGTGTGTCTACACACAGATGTAAAGGTATGTGTATTTAGTTACATATGTAGATCTCTTTGTATCTGTTTATCTATTTATTTTCCTGTTGACAATAAATATTAAAAATTGAGAATAAAGATGAAAAATTGACAATAAAGATTAAAAATTGACAACAAAAAAAAATTACAATAAAGATACCTGTCAATATTTCTAAATTTTAAAAAATACATTACAAAAATAAAATAAAATAGAGATCCGACAGGAAGTGCTACGTGTAAATGGCATTTATCTTTTTTTGATAAAATAACAATAATATTATTCACACATTACTCCCGGTGTATATGTGACATCCTGAGACTTACACAAGTGGAACTGTACGACTGAGACACAAGACTTCTGATGGCGTTCAATCCCAAAAATACATTCTGCCCACGTACCTCTGAGCCATGAGAGAAAAACCATGCAGTGTAACACCGCGGTCCAAAAAGAGCTCTGGCTTCATCAGTATTCAGTCATTCAGGTAGCGGCTGACACCGAAGCAGCTGAATATCAATGTGAATGTCATTTCCTCTCCTCCTGTGACTGCACTGACCTCAGGTGACCTCGGGTTGATTGAAATGAGAAGGGCAGCCATCACCACGATGACCGCAGTGAGCACAGCACACCTGCAGAGGACCGGGACTCCCTTCTGTTAAACACACACACATATCTGTGTAGTTTGGACTGTGGTGAAAACAAAACATTTACTTAAGTACTGTACAAAGTCCAAAGTCATCTTTATTGTCAAGTTTTCATTGTCAAGTTTTCATATTTCTTGTAATTTTTTCATCTTTGTCAAGTTTTCATTGTAAATCTTTCATCTTTTTTGTCAGTTTTTCATCTTTATATTTAATTTTTCATTGTCAATATTATTTGACAATTTGTTCATCTTTATTGTACATTTTTCATTGTACATTTTTCATCTTTGTAAATTTGTCATCTTTGTAAATTTTTCATTGTAAATCTTTCATCTTTTTTGTCAATTTTTCATCTTTATTATACATTTTTAATTGTCAATATTAAATTGTACATGTTTCATCTTTATTTTAAATTTTTCATTGTAAACTTTTCATCTTTATTATAAATTTTTTATTGTCAATATTAAATTGTAAATTGTTCATCTTTATTGTAAATTTTTCATCTTTTTCTATTTGTGGAACATACAAAAGAACAAAAGTACATTTGTTTTCTATTAATATTATTTGCTCGTGTGGTTTGGAGAGGTTCAGGTGCGACAGGTCGGTTCTAAGGCTGGAGGTGAAACCCGTTGACTGAGGGTTGACAAGATGTCAAATCATCTCTCCTCCATATGAGGTTAACGGCCTCGTTGTATTCCTGTTTTTTAAATATAGGTTTTGTTTGATTCTACAAAAAGATATTTCCCACGTTAGCAACAACAACAACACAAGCACATCTCAAGTGTTTTTATTGTTTCATCACAATGTCGTTGAAGGACCACAAACCAAAAAGTGACTTAAACTTAGATCAAAGTATTTAAACCAGAGTGATTATTGGATGTGGTTCCACAGGTATCCGTCTCCAAGTGAAGGTGTGAACAGTCCATGGCTGGGTAAATAATGAGAATAATTAAATAGAAATAGAAACCAATGCCGTGAATACTGGAGGGGCACATTCCCGCGTGTTTACTGTCGGAGGGGGATTTATAAACCTGAGCACAGGGGCTGCTCAAACATTCACTTCTTTTCAAGAAGGACCAACTTCAAATGAAAACCAAAAGTCAAATCTCATTAAATGCGGTTTAATTTTTTGGAGTTTTAAAGGAGAATGTGAACTTATTCAAAACGCTACAACAGTTCGATTCATCAGTTGATGCTTCAATCTAATATCCATCTCCAGAAACTCTCGTCTCCACTTCTTGGCCGTGTGTATGACGTCACACCAGGGACACATCTGGGCGATCTGGGCACATGCAGCGGACACACCTACGACTCCCCCCTCAGCACCGACTCCAGGTCTCCACTCTCCTTCAGCTCCTTCAGTATGTCCAGACCTCCGATCAGATCTCCTTTCACGTAGAGCTGCGGGTAGGTGGGCCAGTTGGAGTAGGTCTTGAGCCCCTGACGCACCTCCTCATCCTCCAGAATATCAAAGGTGTCATAGTCCACCCCGGTGCCGTTCAGCAGCTCCAGTGTCTGCCTGCTGAAGCCACACTTCGCAGCCCCCTTGTTGCCCTTCATGAACAGCATCACCGAGCTCTGGTTGATGATGCTCTCCAGCCGCTGCTCCGCGGTGACGGCCTTCGGGCAGGTGTTCTGCAGCTCCCCGGACTCGGCCAGCTCCTTCACGATGTCCAGTCCTCCCACCAGCTCCCCGTTGGCGTACAGCTGCGGGTAGGTGGGCCAGTCGGAGTAGGCCTTCAGGCCCTGTCGGACCTCCTCGTCGGACAGGATGTCGAAGGTGCTGAACTGGATGCCGTGCTCCTTCAGCAGGGCCACGATCTGCCGGCTGAAGCCGCAGCGGGGCTCCTGGGAGGAGCCCTTCATGAACAGCATGCAGGGCGCCGCGCCGAGCAGCGCCTTCAGCCGCCGGTTCAGGTCCGCGGCGGCGGCGACCTCCGCGCCTCCGACCGGACTCGCGGTGACCGCCAGCCGCTGCACCTTCTTAGTCAGCTCCGGAGCGTGGGCTCCGTCCATGCGGTCCACCTTCTCCCCCGCCTTGAAGAAGAGGAAAGTCGGCACTGAAGTGATCTCGTACCTCTCCGACACCTCCGGCACAGCTTCCGCCTCCAGCTTGACAAAAGTGGTGTGCGCGTGCTGCTCGGCCAGCTCGGCCATCACCTCGTTCATCTGGACACATTGAGGAGCCCACGCGGCCTGGAAGTGCACCACGGTCAGGCATTTCCCAGCTTTGGCTAGGGCATCTACAAACTGCTGATTTGTTGTCGCCTCCACGAGATTCGCCATTTTTCCTCTCTCTCTCCTTCGATCTGCGCAGCACTTCCGGTGTTGCGCCGACGTCACATCCGCTCGGCCCGTTAGCTTCTCACAAGAGCTCGAGCTCGCACTCGGAAGTCATTTGCATGTTATTTGGTCATAAGAAGCGGCTTCACACACACTGGATGACTTGAAAAGACGAGTGTGACTTTCAAGGTAACCGTTGAAACAGCATACTATTATAACACGATAAATAGTCTGTTTTATTGTAATGTTTAGTTTGTACGGTTAGCTTAGCCTCGGCAGCTGAACGTTAGCTGGTCAAAGTTAGCTTCGGTCGCAAACGTCTCTAATGTTGGGCGAAGCTAAAATATTGCTAGTTAAGCCGATGCTGGCGAACAGTTTCCGTATTTATTCCACTGCTACGTGTTCACGCCTCTGTTGAAACGGTTGAATTCGTGCGAACACCCGTCGCGCGGCCTCGCAGGACGCCGCTAGCCTGCTTCACTCGGCTAACGTCAGTCGTCAAAGCTGTGAAACACTCCGACATTATGATCTTATAGCTCCGGTTAGCTGCTCAGATCCTACTTCTTTCTTATCAATCAGCTCCGGTGTGGATTAGCTAATGAGCTAAGTTGACTTATGGCAGGTAACGCGATCGACGTGACCCTCCAGCAACTGCTAACTTAGCTATAACGTGATTTGTTATTCACTATAGTGACGAAGCAACATTTTCGTAAATATCGTATATTGTGTGTGTGTGTGTGTGTGTGTGTAATTGTTTTTTTCGTGATGCCGACGTTTTTATGGATGTCATGCATTTGTAGATAAAGATACGCTTTGTCTCGACAACAATTGTTTCTATTGTTAAGTCTCAATACAATAGAAACTTACTTCCTTTTATAATTGTGTCTATTAACATTTGTCAAGTGCCCAAAGTGTTTGGTCGAATAATTATAGTCGAAATAATTACTTTTACAAGGATATCAAAGATACAGGAGAAGCATATTCTCCCACTTCAGAAGCTGGCTTAATAATAATAATGATGAATAAATATAATGTTTTTCAGTTGCTCAATAAACATTAAGGGATTAATTCTGAGCACCAGCTCGTGGTGCAGCAGCACTCAGAGTTCAAGACACATTTTATTTATCGCAATAAAGCTGAAACATCTTGTGATCCCATCAACGGAACATAGAAGTGCTGATAAACAGGTAGTTTTATCACTCTGAAATAACTTATTAACCCTCCTGTTACCTTCAGCTGTACTAACATCTTTTACCCTTTTTGACCACAGCAGTTATAACCTCCAGAAAATTATTAGAATTAATATTGTTTCCCAAGTTTAAGTTCAGGTACTTTTTGTTTGTTTGTTGACGACCTAAATAGCCCTTTAAATAAATACAAAAATTGATATTTCTTATATGTTTTACACAGTGAATAACAGCCTGGGGTCAAATTGACCCCGAAGAACACCGATGCGTACAAGTTGTGTTGAATGAGAATTTGATGTTTTCCCAGTTGTCCCCAATAAATTAGGAAAAGTCATGAAATATTAAGCAAAAAAGATGATGTCAATCATATTTTTAGAGACGTTAAACATTAAATGTGGTCAAATTGACCCCAAAGGTAACAGGAGGGTTAATAAAAAATGCACCCACAATGTTATTCGTCTCTTCTTTGACGATCTGCTGCTTCTCTCCACAAAGGGAATGTGTTGGGGCCTTTGAACTGATCCTTTAATTAAAAAAACACAACATTTTAAAACATTGTCTTTCAGAGCGCTGACGTTGTAAAAACACGCTGCCTTGAACAGAAGTTGTCATGGCCGTCTTTTGTTGTTTTCTTTATACGCTCGATGTGATAGCCAGGAAGGTAATGGAAAAAAAACCCGAGTAATATTCCCGAAACACGATATAGCACGTCTAATATGGCAGCTGATAAGTATCGAGAAATGCCAGTGATGCATGTGACGTAATTCAGAAACATTGCCTCCTGCTCAAGGTCTAAAATGCCCTTCTTAGTCTTGTTCACAACATTATTCAAGGGATCCTACTTTTAGAAATGTAATCTCAACTGTTGCTCTTGGCCTTGAGTATTTAGTATCAGTCGGCTTTACTGGAACATCTTATATTTTTGAGACAGGAACACCATGGAGGAACAAACTGCAGACATCGAGGTGACGGTCAAAACACTCGACTCACAGAGCAGAACCTACACAGTCGGCGCTCAGGTAAACGATCGCCTCCTCAACAAGTCGTGCTCTCTCGTCTTCCTTCTTCCTCGGTCGGTCTGACTCGTGTCCTTCTCTCTCTGTGCAGCTGACTGTGAAGGACTTCAAGGAGCACATCGCCCCCTCAGTGGGCATCCCCGTGGACAAACAGAGGCTGATCTATCAGGGCCGAGTCCTCCAGGATGAACGCACTCTGGCGGACTACAGTAAGTAATCACTGGGGGAACTAAAGCCATGCACGACTTGATTTTTATCTGGTTTCAATATTTGTTTTTGAGCTCCTTCACAATATGCATAAGTACTTCCGGCTAAAGTCGTTGCTCGCCCTGCGGCGCTCTGCGATGTAAACGCGGCTAGAATTTAAAAACTGACGTCAACAAGCCATCAAACGTGTAACTGGGTTTCTTTTTTGTGTTCCAGATGTGGATGGCAAGGTGATACACCTGGTGGAGCGGGCGCCCCCTCCGCCCTCACAGCCCGGCTCGGGGTCCGGAGGCTCTACAGCCGACAGCGGACCCTCCGCTTCCTCCCAGGGACCGTCACAAGCGCCTCCACACGATCGCAACGCCAACAGCTACGTGATGCTCGGCACCTTCAACCTCCCCGTCAACATCATGGACCCCCAGCAGATACAAGTAGGTCTGCTGTTGGGCTGTTCGGTGTATTTAGGTGGAATTCCATCGATTTCAAGCATCGGAGTTGGGGTGGAAGGTACCGAATGTATATAAAGTACATCTGTATGAATTTGGAGAACACTGTGCTGACCGATGGAGCCACGGTAGGAAATTTGCTTTTTTTTTTAGGGGGCAATTTTTCCCCCACTGACTGAAATCCAGGAGCATTTAATAAGAAATTGGGGCACTTTTTTAAACTTGTGAAATAATACATATACTTATTAGGCTTACGTGTTTTCTTAGATTTTTTGAAAACATAAATCAGACAATTGTATTACATTTTATTCTCATTTCTTTGTGGTTATTCATTGACATAAAACATTTTTGAAACAACTAATAACAATTATATATATTTTTTAATATAATACAACATTCTATTGATTTTTATTGATTTTTTTTGTGTGTACCTACAAAAGGGTAAATTATAATGTTTTCAAATGTTGGAATGTACAATGTAGTTTTTGTCGTTGGAACGAGATGTTTTCACACCAATATAAGAGATTAAATTATGACCTTTCTAACACGAGCTCTACCAAGCGTATAAGACGTAACTGCAACCGTCAGTCGTCAGTCTCTTCTTTTGTTTTTGAATAGAATAAACAATATATTTAGTGCGTCCTGCGTGCCGAGTATTGTTTCTAACGGCGCGGTCCTTGTGCGCTGCTCTTCTTGTTCAGATGTCCGTCCAGCAGATGGTGTCTGGGATGGGAGAGAACGCCAGGAATGCCCGAGTCACCACCAGCACCGGGGTGAGACGCCGGCTGCACACAACAGCCCCGCCCCACGGCTCCCGCCTGTGTTTTGACGATGTTCCCTGTTTCGGTTCCAGAGCAACGGGTCTGTGAATGTGCACATCGACATGGACCAACCGGTGCAGAGCGAGCCGAGGCTGAGGCTGGTGCTGGCTGAGAACCTGCTGAGGGACATCAATGACGTCATCCACAGGATGGAGGTGAGCGCTCGGAGCGGCTCTCTGGTGCCGACGATTCTCCCGTAGTCGCTGGACCCTAAAAAAATCACGCAATAATTGGCCTGCTGTGTCACTGTGTGGTGTCTTTCTTTCAGGGTAGAGCAAGTGATGCATCTGCTCCACCAGAGACTGCTCCTCTTGCTGCTGCTGCTCCTCCTGAACCACTTCCTCTTGCTGCTGCTCCTCCTCCCTCATCCACCACCTCCACTCCCTCTCCCTCTGCCCAGCCCATGGATACCTCCCCACCTCCAACCACTCCCCCACCTCCAACCGCCTCTTCAGCCCCGTCCGAGGGACCAGCACCGCAACCTGGACCCAAGTGAGACCTCTTCGGATTATTACTCATGCCACATATTTACGAGTTGTTCAGTTCATCACGTCGGGCACATTCTAAACAAACATGAAAGAATCTAGCAGAGAATCGATGTAGTTTGACTCCTCAATTTTGCAAACATAAAAAAAAGATTTTTGTGATTTGATTATATTTCAGCTGTATGTCGTTCTCAGTGATGTAACGCGTTGTTGTCGTCGTCTGCCGGTCATCCTCTCTGCCCTCCTCTCGTCTCCCCTAGTCACCCGAGCCCAGCGGAGCTGGCGGAGATGCTGTCTGAGCTCCGGAGGGTGGAGGAGAGACTGCAGCCCTTTATTCAGAGAGCTCACACCATCCTGGAGACGGCCACCACCGCAGAATACAACAACAACACAGTAGGATTCACACGGCCACATCTACCAGTGAACTAGTGCTCCTCAAGAGGCCCGGCTTTAAATACTTAAACATGCCACGGTTGCATCGTTAGTCGTTAAATTCACAAGGATTATAGGCAGCGATAACTTCAATATCAGGCAACTACTGCATCATTAAGATTATTGTTCTTCCTGAGGCAGCTGAGGAAATTCAACCTGCCAGGGAAGATGATGGTACAGTTCTACACGGCCATCGTTGAGTCCATCATCTGCTCCTCCATCACCGTCTGGCACCCTGCAGCCACAGCCAAAGACAAGCGCAGGCTGCAGAGCATCATCCGCTCGGCCGAGAGGGTTATCGGCTGCAATCTGCCTTCCCTCCAGGTCCTGTTCACTTCCAGGTCACTGAAGCGGGCCAGAAAGATTGTCGCCGACCCCTCCCACCCTGGACACTCCTGTTCGAGTCCCTCCCTCGGGAGGAGGCTGCGTCCATCATGACCACGACCTCCCGCCACACCAATAGCTTTTCCCGACGGCGGTCGGGCTCATCAATGGACCCCGGGACTGACTGACTGTCACCCCCAGGACTACCACCTCTTCTTCCACCTTCCTCTCTCCTCCTTCTTCCCGCTCCTTCCTCTTCCTCCTCCTCCCTCTTCCTCCCACTCCTCCTCCCTCCTTGCGTTGATTGTTGTTTGTCATGTCCAAATGTTGCACCTTCCACCAAAAAAAATTCCTCGTTTGTTTGTGAAAACATTCATTCTTTGGCAATAAACCTGTTTCTGATTCTGATTCTGATTCTGATCTGACAAATGGAGTAATTTTCCACTTGAGTGGTATCCAGGGTGCGTACGCCCATGGAAAACCTGGAAAAGTCATGGAATTTGTAAATTGTTATTTCCAGGCCTCAAAAAGTCCTTGAAAAAAAATTCCCCAACGTTTTGGAAAAGTCCTGGAAATGTTGTTATATTTATATGTTGATTTACGCTGAGTTTTAAATAATTAATATGCTTTTAAAAGAAAAACGCTCTAAATATAAGCCGCCATACGTTCTCTTTCATACTCGCAAGTTTTCCTCGCTGCAAGTGAACGCACCTTAACTAACGAGACATAAATGTTTATTCTATTAATCTCAACTATTATCTCATTCATTTAAGGTTATTTACTGTGTGCTTTGGAATCCTCTTTGTTAGTTTAAATACCACATCTTCTCACTTTTTCATGTTTACACCGAGATTTAAAAACATGTTTGTTCATGGAAATTTGGTTTAAAGGAAGTTTCTCTTCCGCCTCAGGAGCGAGAGGAGGAGCAGCGCATGCTCATCCTGACGTGGGAGTGTCTCCGTCTCCTTGGCAACGCCCTCGTGGCCCTCAGCGACCTGCGGTTGAACCTCATGAGCCCCGTGCCCCGCCACTTGCATGTGGTCCGCCCCTTTTCCCACTACGCCACCCCGGTCACTCTGCCCGGCGCCGTGCACAATCACATCCCAGTGCAGGTGAGAACAGGCGGACGTGTGTTTACTTTATTAATGCAAACCTGTGAATATGGTTATAGTATGTGGGGAAGTCTAGAATGTCATTAAAAGTAAGAGTTTAGTATATGTCATAGTGTAGTATGTACAAAATAAGTCATATTTTATCAAAAAGTATTTTATGTTGAAAGAAGGAAATGAAAACTCATAATATAGTATTTCAAAATATTCTTCTAAAATTCATATTTTAAATTGATGTAGAATGTCGAAATAAATCATAGTATAGTTTGTAGATTTAAAAAAAAAAAAATGTTATAATATTGTATGTCGACAAACAAGTCATAGCAAAGAGTCAAAACACAGTATGTTAAAATAAATCAGTATATTTTGTCTCTAGAAGAAATAAATAAAAATTCATAATATAGTATTTCAAAATATTCTTCTAAAATTATTATTTTAAATTGTTAATGTCAGTGTATAGTTCCTTTAGTGAGTAACATGACTTTGATCGTCCTCATAGTATAGTATGTCTCCAAAAGCAATTATGTTATAATATTGTACGTATTAAAAAAAAGTCTTAGTATAATATGTGTGAAAAAAATAAAAAGAAGTATCTTCACCCCCAGGTGAACCTGGGCGCCACGGTGACCGTTGCGGGTAACGGCACCGAGGGGCAAGCCCCGCCCACACAAACCACCGGCCAGTCGGAGCAGGCGGGTCAGGGACAGACCCCGCCCACGCAGACGTCCCCATCCAATCAGCAGGCTGGACCGGGACAGGCCGGCGCCCGCGTCATCAGGATCAGCCACCAGGCGGTCCCGGTGGTGATGATGCAGATGAACACGGACGGTGTGTGTGTGTGTGTGTGTGGCCCTCGACCCGCCGTGACCCCTAACGTGTCTGTGTGTTAGATTAGAGTCGAATGATCATACGTCATGAGCTTAGAGAGCAACACTGGTGGTTAACGAAGTAGTGGAAATGAGTTCAACGTGCATGTGTGTGTGTGCGTGTGTGTGTGTGCGTGTGTGTGTGCGTGCGTGTGCGTGTGTGTGTGTGCAGGCTCAGGTGCTAACCCTGCCGCAGCTGGACAGCAGATGCCTGGACAACCAGGTACATTTGGCACGATGCATTTTAAATAAGTCTCGTCGTGTAAAACGCCGTAAACGTCCCGTGTGTTCGTCGCCCGCCGAGCGGCTCGTTCTGCTTCTTGTTCTTGTCGTGTTATTCTCACGCTCCCCGCGCCCCTCCAGGCGCCCTCCCCCCCGACTTCATGCGGAATCTCATGCAGCAGATCAGCCAATACGCCGCCGCCGTGGCCACGAGCGCCGCCACCACCGCCGCCACAACCGCCGCCACCGGCGGGCCCCAGCCCACCCCTCCTGGCTTCGGCTCCACCGCCAACTCCTCCGCGACCACCACCGAGCCCAACACGCCCACCACCACCCCCACCGCCCCCCCGCCGCCTCCCCACGCCGGCCCCCAGGCCCGCGTGGTGTTCACCCGACCACCTTTTGCGCCCAACATGCCCACGCCGGCCTTCGGCACTCGGGGAACCACCATCAACGTGAGAGCCTCCATGCCGGGCCAGCAGCCAGGACAGGTGGGGGGGCGTGGCTTCTGATGTGGCTTCTGATTCGTTCATTTGGATGTTTTTTGGGCTGATTGTCAACATTTGATAAAAATGTCCCTCCACAGCCTTTCAACCCCGCTGCTCTGAACCAGATGATTAGTGGACTGGTTGGACAACTTCTGCTGCCAGGACAAATGCGTAAGTTAATAATAATATTGTAATTTAGATTTTGACTTTATTACCATCGTCTATAATTATAACAAAAGCTTAGAGTATATAATTAGTCAAGGATTGCCGCCAATCGGTAATACTTCAATCTGTTTGTGTTTTAACAGCCGGTCAAACAGTCACATCCTCCTCCTCGACATCCACATCCTCTTCTTCCTCCTTTTCTTCCTCTCAAACATCCTCAGCCTCCTCCTCCTTTTCCTTCTCCAACTCGGGTCCGACTCCTCCGCCCACTGCAAACGCCGCCAATCCCCCGAGCCAATCGGAGACCGGCGGCGCCGAGCCCCCGTCCCAGGAGATGCCGCCGGACCTCAGCCAGCTCCTGGGTTCCCTCCTGGGGGCAGCCGGCGGTGCCGCCGGGGGTCCTGGAGGGGCCCCGTCCATCACCGTCACCACGTCCGGTGTCCCGGCCTTCATCCAGGGAGTCAGCGAATTCATGCAGCAGGTCAGCGTTTGAGTATTTGACCTCATGCACATCATTGATGTCACCCTGGGCTCTCTGTTTGTGAAAGGAGTGAATCTTGCGGTATCAAAACCGTTGACTTGTTAAATGGAAAAGGATTTTATTGACACTCGTAAATAAACATTTATTTAGTCATCTGCACTTCTCCTAACCGTCCACCAGAGGGCAGGCTGACAGGGAGTTACCAGTGTAAAGCAACATTAACACGTCCTTCCTCCACCTTTTCATCTCTAGGCCCAGCCCATCTTCCCTCCGCCTCCCTCTGGCACCGCTCCTGCTCCTCCCGCCGGCGGGCCCCCCCCCCCCGCGGGGGCCGAGGCCCTCAACCCGGAGCTGTTCACGGGCATCGTCCGCGGCGTCCTGAGCACCATGATGGGCTCTCTGGGTCAAGCCCAGAACGACACGGAGAGCATCGCCCAGTTCATGCAGCGGCTGTCCCAGGCCACCAACATCTTCATCAGCCCTGAGGACCCCACCGGTACCAACACACACACACACACACACACACATACACACACACGTGTACACAGGTACACAAGCGGTCAAAGTTTTGGGGTCACAATCTGGTGTTTTCCATGAAAATTAATTGCAAAATGAATATAAAATCTAGTCAAGACATTGACGAGGTTATAAATAATGATTTTTATTGTAAATATTAATGTACTTCTTCTTGTGGCTCAAAGGAAGGCCAGTGTTATAGCTTCTCTCAGCAGCATAACTGTTTTCAGCTGCGCTCTCATGAAAAGGGTTTTCAAGGGTTTTCTACCCCTCCGCTAGTCTTCTAAGGTGATAACACAATGTACCATCAGAACACTGGAGATGGGCCTCTACACACCTCTGGAGAGACTTCACTAAACACCAGAGAATAGTCATCTACACATTAACTATGTAGAGAGAGGATTTATGATTCATATTATGTTATCTTCATTGATAAAAATGTAGATTTTCTTTGAAGAATAAGAACATTTCTCAGTGACTCCTAACTGTTGAACGGTCGTGTACATTGTGTTACGATGTAATTTCGTCACGGAGCATATTATAAAACAAGTATTCTAAATCTACGATGATCTTCTCTTCGTGGTTCTCAGGGTTTTTCGGAGAGCTGCTGATGTTGGTGTGCCAGACCTTCACCATGTCGGACCTGGTGATGCTGCTGCACGGCCAGCACCAGCCGCTCGGCCGCATCCAGCCTCAGCTGGCCCAGTTCTTCACCCACAACTACCTCAACGGCCGAGAGCCCACCGACGAGAACATCAGCGTCAGTACCGCTCTCAGGAGATGAAGATCATCCCCCTCTCATTGTTGTGTTCATGTCTGATTTAGTCTCGTCTTCCCCCCCCAGGCTGCAGCTGAGAGCCTCGTGAACGAGCTGGAGGAGTACATCAGCGAGAGCTTTGTGAGTCCTTGAAGGCCACGCTTCTTCTTCTTCTCATTATTGTGCTTTTAAAAGAAAGACGCTCTATATACAAGTCGCCATACGCTCTCATAGTCACATGTTTCCGCGCTGCAAGTGAACGCACCTTAACTGAAAAGACATTTCATGTTTACACTGAGATTTAAAAACATGTTTGTTCATGGAAATTTGGTCCTGGACCCTGATTGGTCACCATGTGGATGAACCCTGTCATAAGTGCACATCATAATTATCACAGACGCCCCTAATTAAATGAAATGACAGTATTTCATATTGTAAACAACTACAGATGACATTGTAAAGTAGTTTATTTTAAGTATTTAGTTGTGTGTGCTGCGTCCCGCAGAGGGAGTCCTCGGTCTCCGTGCTGGAGGGCGTTGACGCCACTCGGACCAACATGGCGTTCTTCAGACAGCAGCTGATGCTCATCGCCACCCACATCCTCCGCTGCACGGGTAACGTCCGACTCCATCGTCCTCGGGTTCCTTTGTGTCGTGATCATGTGACGATTATTCATCGGGAATTCTGCTTTTAAAGGCGTAACTTCATGTTCATCCTCATGTTATTAATCTCGATATTTTCCTCACCCAGATGACTCATTCGGGCCTCGGCTGTTACAGATGTGCAACCAGGCGTTGTTTGAGTGTCTGGCCCTCAACCTGCACTGCCTGAGAGGAGACCAGAGCGCCCTGACCGCCGTCATCAACCACCGCATCGTCAGTACCGCGCTCTCATTGGCTGCTCGGCAGACTCCAGACGACCCTGACATGTTTACAGGATATCGAGCGTCGTCTTTGAGTTTTAGCGTAAACGACTACGAGCCCAACGAAGCCGTGACCGTCCTGACCGTTTGTTTCTCTCGGTAGAAGCGACACCGCGTTGTAGATTTTAAACCTTGACTCGAAATGTCAGTACAGACGGCTTTATGAGCCCCAACCCGACGCAACCGATAGCTTCTGTGTCCATGCAGTGTGTGTGGGGTTAGAATGGCCACAGGACGGACAGAAAACAGAAAAGCTCCCGACAGTTTGACTAGAAGCAGCAGCAGCCGTGTGTACCGGTGACATGAAGCTTTTCCTCTCCTTCTCGTGGGTCCAGCGGAGGATGTCCAGCGACATCAGCCCCATCCTGGTCAACTGGATGACCAGCATGATGACCATGAGGCTGCAGGTGATCCTGGAGCACATCCCCATCTCGCAGGAGCAGATCCAGAACTACGTCGTTCACACGCAGGTAGCCGGCCGACGAGGCGTCCTTCAAACGCGCCGCTTGGCAGTTGGAGGAAATCAAAGCTGCGGGACTTTGAAGTAACATTATGCAACAATTGTACCTTAAAATAACAGCTTGAAAAAAATGTTGCCGCTACAATGACTTTTAATATGGCGATTTGCGTCTCCGCCATTGCCATCGGGGGTCTGTGGGGAAATAACTCCGCTATGTAGGATTCTGGGGCCGCCCGATCCGGGGCGGATGGACTTCAACCTGCTTTCTGGCAGTGATTACGCAATGTCATATAGTGCCAGTCCACGCTCGCAGCTCCAGTATAAGGGCGAAGCAAGCGAAGTCTCTTGTAGTGAATTACACGTTCCAATGTAAATTATGAATATGTAGCTTTTTGGTGTTGTCAACAATATTGTATTCGATCACACGTACTCCACATTCAAACATTTAGAAAACAACGTATATAGGCTGAAAACACGATCGGTATTTCATCTAAACTAAATGTTGTCATTCTTTTGGTTATGTTAGCATTCATCTCCGATATCACAATGAATAAAACTATGCAGTCATATTTATGTAAAATCGTTGAATATTCTTACCTTATCGGTTGCCATCATTTCTTGGTTTCTGACTTCGTCTGGTCATCAATACAAGTGTATGCGAGGCTGCATCTATCGTAACTGGGTATTTACAACACTGAAGTAAACGTTAAATACCTCCAAAACTGAAGGGGGCGCTAAAACGAAAAACTCCATAATGGGGCTTTAAGACGTTTGTTCAGCTCGGGTGTCTGTGGACGTCAGAGTCCCGTCTGGCGTTGGTGTTTGAACGCTGCGTCCGTGTTCTCCAGAGCAGAGTCCACGTCTCCTCCGATTGGCTGCTGCATGTATCCTGTTACATGTGTCGGCGAGTCTGAAGCGGCTCATGAATATTAAATGACATTCTTTCACAGGCAGATCCGTCTTCCGCCGCCGGCCCGCGAGAGCCTGAACGAGCGCCGAGTGCAGCGGTAAGCGCGCCGCGTCTTTAAATTTGGTTCGGCAGTCTCTCCGCCTCCTTTTAAAAAAAATTTTTTTAAAGTTCCGTCATAATTTGTCGTGTCTTCCACATCCAAAGATCGCGGACACCCTGTCGCCGGCCGCAGCCACCACGGCGGAGGAGGCGGCGGCCATGTCGGTGTCACGCGACACGAGGGCGGCGGTGCAGGAAACGCGCGGCGGCGGGTTGTCGCCCGGTGACCTCGGGGCCTCGGGAGGCGCCGCGCCACTCGGGGGCAACATGGCGGCGGCCGGAGCCGAGGGAGGCAGCGAGGAGGCGGCTCGAGAGTCGGAGACCTGGGCGGCAGCCGTTCCACCAGTAAGATCTTTTACTTCCCGTTTGTAGCTCCGCCCTCTTTCACATGTAATCCAATGAGCAGACTCCACAGGTTTCATGGTTTCATGGACGTCTGTGGATTATAATTGCTTCTGGACTTTTAGGATCTTCTCACAAATGTTGCATGCAGGGTCATGGAACACCTGGAATAGTCGTAGAATTTTAAAATAGTTATTTCCAGACCTGGAAAAGTCCTTAAAATGTTTTTATCCAAACAGTTTTGGAAAAATTTTATATTCATGTTAATTTCTGCTGTTTGATTAAAAGAATAAACATTTATACAAATATTTATTCTTTTACTCAAACTATTGTCTCATTCATTTGTGTTCTTTAAGGTTTATTAATTACTCGTGTACACACAGTATTTATTTAAGGTTCTTTAAGACTCCTTTAAAGGTTCTTTGAATAACTCTTAACCCTTGTGTTGCCTTAGGGTCATTTTGACCCGAATCAATATTACACCCTCCCCCCGCCTTAGGATTAATTTGGACCCCATTCAATGTTTAATGTCGGTGTTCTTTCGGTAGTCAACAAACAAACATAAAGTGCCTCACACTTAAACTTGGAAAACAATATTAATTCTAATAATTTTCTGGAGGTATTAATTGCTGGTGTCAAATTGAACCCAAAGGGTAAAATATGTTAGTAAATATAAAGGTAACAGGAGGGTGAAACATTGAATCGGGTCAAAATGACCCAAAGGTGGGGGGAGGGTGTAATATTGATTCGGGTCAAAATGACCCTAAGGCAACACAAGGGTTAAGGAAATGGTTCTTTAGAGAACCCTGGTGTGAAAGGTGCTTTGTGGAACCAGGAATGGTTCTTCTCTGGCATCACTCTGAAGAACCATGTTGGGTTCCTGATGGTTCCTCCATGGTTCGGTGTGTACGTTCCAAAGTGTTTTTTTCGTGCAATGTTCCCTCTGAGCTGCAATGGAGGAACAGTAACAAAGAGGGTTTGGACAGAGTCCCCCGTGAGTCCTGAACCCCGTGTTCCCCGTGTTCTGTAGGAGTGGGTTCCCATCATCAGGTGTGACATGATGACCCAGAGGAAGATGAAGGCTCAGCCCCCGCTGTCTGACGCCTACCTGCACGGCATGCCCGCTAAACGCAGGAAGGTAACCGGATCGGCTGAAACTTGACTCCTTACGAATAAACGTCACTCGTCTTTTCCTTCTTCAAGGTGTGTGTGTGTGTGTGTGTGTGTGTGTGTGTGTGTGTGTGTGTGTGTGTGTGTGTGTGTGTGTGTGTGTGTGTGTGTGTGTGTGTGTGTGTGTGTGTGTGTGTGTGTGTGTGTGTGTGTGTGTGTGTGTGTGTGTGTGTGTGTGTGTGTGTGTGTGTGTGTGTGTGTGTTTTCAGACCGGAGTGGGCGGGGGAAGCCTCCTCTCCCTCTCTGATGCGGTGAGTCAGGCAGCCAGGACCACCGGGGTGAAGCCCATCACTTCTGCTGAGCGGCTGCAGGACGATCTGGAGACGCAGGAGCTGAAGGAGGCGTATGCAGAGCAGGTAACAGAGACCTGCGTGAACTTCCTGTACTTCTGACACACACTTCCTGTACGTCCCGCCGTGATTGATATATATTTTATAAAAATATTTTTATGAAGAAAATATATATATATATTTTCTTTTTATTAAAATATTTTTATGATGTTTAGATATATATTTTCTTTCTATTAAAATATTTTTATGATGTATATATATATATTTTTTTTTAATTAAAAATATATTTTTATATATATATTCCTTTTATACATATCTTATTTATATAATTTTCTTAATATATATAGATAGCGCAATCTCAAACACTCAAAACCAACTCCCAGCTGAAAGCTTCAAAGACAAATTTGAAAGGCCTAGATCTGCTCTATATATATATATATATATACATATAAAAAATATATATATTTTTTTTAACAAGCAAATATCGACCTGTACTTGTTTAGCGCCTTTCTAGTCTTTTGACCAATCGAAGCGCTTCAACACCACATGACATCATTCCTAATCACATGCATTGTTCCTCTTGCGTCTCCAGGTTAAAGCCGACATCAAGAAGCGAGTGAGGGAGGACCCGGACTTCAACTCCCAGCATTCCCCCAATGCACACAGGGCCTTCTCCTCCGACTCGTAATCAAGTCCAGCTGATGTGAAACCTGCAAGATTCTTGCTGTTTTTATCTTTTTTTAAATTCTTTGATCTTCATTAAACTGCCCCCCCCCCCCCCCCCTGTCTGTATGGCTCTTCTAGCCGTTAGCGCTCCTGACTAGCGGCCTCATGCTAATGTGACGACTTCTCCCGGTGCCTATTTACTTGTTTATTTTGGCCCACCTCTTGGCTGAGAGGATGTTCCTCGTGAACAGGTGTGGGATGTAAGTTGGACTCCTTCCCCGTGTCTCCTCTGCCCTCACGTCCTCGTGCCGCTTTGTTAATATGAAGCCTAAACTCTCATCATTTAGTGGACTTTAGACTTCCTCTCAATACTCTGGGTGCTAGAGTATCCTGTCACGTGACGGACACGCCGTTTGGGACGTGACTGTAAAGTAAGCTTAATAAAAAATTACAAAAAAACTCGATGCCGTATGAAAGTTGTCTGCCTGGAGAAAATTGAACAAAGACGAATAGTTAAAGCACAGATATGTTGGCGTGTGAAGTATGAAACAATAAATTGCATTTAAGAAGTACTCGCGCGTACTTTGTTGTGGGTTTTGAAAATATATTTTATGATTTAAGACGCACTCTTACTCTGACTTGTTAAGGCATACTATACTACCACAATACAACAGGGTCCGCCAAAATAAAAGCTCCCTGCGGTAACTTTAAGAGCGGCGCTTGAGTAAATGTCATCTACTTGTTTACATTCCACGACTGAGGAAATAAGGGGAGGGGCTTATTCTGAGATCCGGTCTCGGCTGCAGCAGATGGAGACGCAGGAGGAACCCAGGGGCCGTGTTGACGTTGACAGACCAGAGTGTACAGTGATGTCTTCAGAAAACTAAAGTCCTCATTTCAGAAAAGAGCCCTTCAGGTGATAAAAAGCTTTTTGAAAAAACAGCAGATTTATGGCCTTTGACATTTATCTTTGAAGCTTTCAGCAGGGAGTTGGTTTTGAGTGTTTTAGATTGCTCTATATATATTAAATATATATTTCTTTAAATATATATATTTTTAGATATATATTTTATTTTATATATAACAATTTTTTTAAGCATTTATTAAAATAATTATATAAATATTTATTTTATATATATATTTTCTTAATATAAATATTTACATCTATTTTTTATATACATCTTTTTATATATATAAAAATATGTATATATAAATATAAAAAATATGCTATCTATATAATTTGTATATATATATAAGTCCCTGTGTCAACGAGGCCTGCCTGTCGGTCCTGCCGACAGACCGACCTGGTTATGATTATGAACAGGTGGAACTCAGCAGCTGATGACGGGCATGTGCACAGGCACCTCTGTGGCGAGGCCCTGTGAAGGTCACGGTCACCTTGGGGAACCTGTTGGACCGGCTGAGGCGTCAGAGTCCGCTTCCTGGTCCGGATCCTGTTGGCGAGTCATGAGCTCTAAACACGCAGAGCAGAGGAAACGGTTCTCTTCCCCAGGGGAGGAGCTCTGCTTCCGTGAGGGCCGTTGTTCCACTGACTGACGTCCAGGAGCATTACATAGGAATTGGGGCACTTTTTGACACTTGTGAAAAACCTTTGTTCAAAAATAATAAATATACTTTTAAGGCTTACAGGATATGAGCAATCATAGTAAAAATAGCAATAAGACTATTAGGCAATAAGACTATTAGACAATAATAAAGACTAGTCAGTCTACAGATTTAAAGTGTTTTCTTTGATTTTTTGGAACAAAAAAAGACAATTATATTCAATTTTATTCTTATTTCTTTGTGGTTATTTATTACATTTGAACAACTATTAACAATAACTTCTTTCTTTGTCGTTTTATAATAAAATATATTTATAAATGGTTGTGTCCCTATAACCTCGTACAGAAATTACAGATAAGACAACGAACAAAAACAAAACATTAATTTATCATAAGAGGACTTTATGGGGCCTCTGTTGCCCCTCGAGTGACATGAGGGGCCACTTTATATTATTTTATGGAAACTGGAGACCGTCGATACGATGAACGATGGTTTAGTACGAATGGGTTTTAAAAACCGGGAGACAAAAAATAAATAAATATAAAACTAAAACGACGTTGTCACTTTAAATCCAGACGATTACATTTTATCTTTAACCAGCGACGCTCAGCCGGTGGTCCGTCCGCCTCGTGAGCCACCTGACGCATATTTGCATAAGGTGTGCGTGTGCATGAAGACGATTAGAAACAAAGGGGGAGGGGCTTCACGTTTCACTTAAAGGGACAGTGTTGATATCTCTACACTTGTTTGCCCCCCTGCCAAAAGTCAAGTCATCAAACTCTCAGCCAGAAAAAGAAACACGTTTATTTCCCCTTCTTGAACTACTCCCTAAAAAATAAAAAAAAGAGAAAGAAAATCTATATTCACAGAAGAAAAGAAAACAACGGTATCATTTCAATGGAAGTAGTCAAGTAGCAAATAATACAGCAAACTGATGTTTTCTGAGCGCTAAGCATTCAGATGATGAGGAGGCTTCAGGCGTCAGAGGGAGGCTCCGGGGTCAGAGGGAGGCTCCGGGGTCAGAGGAAGGCTCCGGGGTCAGAGGACAGAGGGAGGCTCTGGGGTCAGAGGAAGGCTCCGGGGTCAGAGGACAGAGGGAGGCTCTGGGGTCAGAGGGAGGCTCTGGGGTCAGAGGGAGGCTCTGGGGTCAGAGGGAGGCTCCGGGGTCAGAGGGAGGCTCCGGGGTCAGAGGAAGGCTCCGGGGTCAGAGGACAGAGGGAGGCTCTGGGGTCAGAGGGAGGCTCTGGGGTCAGAGGAAGGCTCCGGGGTCAGAGGACAGAGGGAGGCTCCGGGGTCAGAGGGAGGCTCCGGGGTCAGAGGGAGGCTCCGGGGTCAGAGGAAGGCTCCGGGGTCAGAGGGAGGCTCCGGGGTCAGAGGGAGGCTCCGGGGTCAGAGGAAGGCTCCGGGGTTGGAGCGAGGGTCTTTGAGGTTTCTGAATCTGTGGGCGAGCCAAACGCCAAGAATCTGAAATAAACAAATAAAAAGAGCGTAAAGAAGTGAGTGAAAAACAGAAGGAACGAGACCCCCTCCATCTCTACCTCTCTCTATGTACCTCTCCACCTCCACCTCCACCTCTCTACCTCTACCTACCTCTCTCTACGTATACCTACCTCCCTCTATCTACCTCTCTCTACCTCCACCTCCACCTCTCTACCTCTACCTGTGTACCTCTCTCTACCCCTCTCTCTCCCTGCTGTGCTGGGTGGATGGCGTAGTCTGGGTTCGGGCCTCCTCTGGTCTTCACCTCCGTGAAGCTGAAGAAGAGTCCGATGCCGCCCACAAAGCGCAGCACCTCCCCCGCCGTCTGCTGGATGATGCTGGAGCACGGCTCACAGGACGGAGGCTCGGCCTCATAGCAACTCTGGAAGAAGGGATGAAAAGTAAACGACTGCATCAGACACATCACAAAACCTCTCTCTACCTCTACCTACCTACCTCCATCTCTCTCTATATACCTACCTCTTTATCTATCTATATCTCCCTCTACCTCCATCTCTCTACCTACCTCCATCTCTCTCTACCTTTCTCTACCTACCTCTTTATCTATCTATATCTCCCTCTACCTCCATCTACATCTCCCTACCTCCATCTCTCTCTACCTCTATCTTTCTCTACCTACCTCTTTATCTACCTCTTTCTATATCTCTTTCTACCTACCTCTTTCTCTATCTACTACCTCCATCTCTCTCTACATCTACCTCTAGCCCTCTCTATCTACTTCTATCTAGACATCTCTCTATCTACCTCTCTCTAGACTCGGCCTTATGGCAACTTTGGAAGACGTGAGGGTTGAAAAGTAAAACAACTGGTCAGAGGAATCCTCATCACGACAGAACGAAGGACTATAAAGGGGGAGGAGCCTCTCCGGCGTTGACTCACGGCAGCACAGGAGCCGTTGGCGGGGACGGAGGTGAAGCCACAGCAGTTCAGGGTTTTCTCCACGTCCCTTTGAGTCGCTTCAGATTTGTTCCATCCGATCTCCAGCAGATTGTTCTGTGAATGAGAATCAGGCGGCCTGGTTCACTCAGAGGTCATATTCAGGGTTCACTCAGAGGTCATATAAGTCAAATTCAGGGTTCACTCAGAGGTCATATAAGTCAAATTCAGGGTTCACTCAGGTCATATTCAGGGTTCACTCAGGTCATATTCAGGGTTCACTCAGGTCATATTCAGGGTTCACTCAGGTCATATTTAGGGTTCACTCAGAGGTCATATTCAGGGTTCATTCACATGGTGACCAGCGCGTTTCCAGGACTTTAAACCAAACATGTGAAATCTCGGTTTATACAAGTAAATACCTTAAACACAAATTAATGACAATAGTTTGATTCAAAGAATATATATATATACATATATAAACGTAAATGTTTATTCTTTTATCAAACTACGGAAATCAACATAGGAATATTACAAATTTCCATTATTTTTCCAAAAGTTTTGCGATTTCTTTTCTCCCAGGAATTTTCCAGGCCTGAAAATAACTATTTTTAAATTCCACGACTTTTCCAGAATACACATTACGTGTGCAATTATAGCATTTGTGTGAAAGCTGTTCATTAAACACAATGAGAGAGTATTTATAACGTTTACTGGAATAAATGTAGACAAAATAAACGTACCTGTTGTTCTTTATTCAGGGCCAGACAAGCACAGGAAACAGAGAACTGCATGATGAACACCGTGAACAGGACGATCATGTACTGGAGCACGTTCAGGAGGTCAACATCGGGTTAGTACAAATGTTTGAAATCACATCGTTTGGCTGCTTCACGAACCATGAAAAGAGAAAAGGAGAATTAAAGCAGAAGCTTGTGAGAGGAAAGAAAGCCGCCAGGAGCTGTGGGTTATTTTACTCATGGACACGGAGGTTCAAAAGTTATGGGTCACGTAGAAATGAAGTGACCCTAATAACATTAAATGAATCATAAACACTCTCTACATAGTTAATGTGTAGATGACTATTCTCTGGTGTGTAATGAAGTCTCTACAGAGGTGTGTAGAGGCCCATCTCCAGTGTTCTAGTGGTACATTGTGTTATCGCCTTAGAAGACTAGCGGAGGGGTAGAAAACCCTTGAAAACCCTTTTTATGTGAGCACAGCTGAAAACAGTTATGCTGGTGAGAGAATCTATAAAACTGGCCTTCCTTTGAGCCACAAGAAGAACTACATTAATATTTACTATAAAAAGCATTATTTATAACCTCGTCAATGTCTTGACTAGATTTTATATTCATGTTGCAATGGAAAACCAAATTGTCTGGGTGACCCCACATTTTTGAATGGTAATGTATATATAAAAATAAATATATATATGAATAAATATAAATATATACACAAATAATATATATAATATCAATAAAATGACCCCAAACTTTTGAATGGTAGTGTATACATAAATAAATATATTTTAAAAAAATACAAAATATATATATATGAATAAATTAAATATAAACAATATATATAATATAAATAATATATATAATATCAATAAAATAACCCCAAACTTTTGAATGGTAATGTATATATAAATAAAAATACGAATTATATATATATATATATTTATAAATTAAATTAGATAATACATTAAATATAAATTATATATATATAATATCAATAAAATGGCCACAAACTTTTGGAGGGTAGCGTACTCCTACAAACAAAGCAAAGGATACGAAGAAGAGGAGGACCTGGTGGTGCTTCAGGGCGCCGCAGAGCCCCACGAAGGCCACCAGCAGCAGGAAGATGCCCACGCCGATGACCCCCGCCACCACCCGGATGCTGGAGACCAGGTCGAACCATTTGCTCCAGGCCGCCGCGCCGATCAGCAGCAGGCTCACCAGCTGGAGGGGAAGTAAACAACGTAACCATGGCGACGGGGAGGAAGTACAATCACGGCCACCAGGATGTGTCCAATTAAAGAGCGAGCCGCTGTGCGTCACGGAGGTCCGCCGGCCAGGCCGAGACAACATGCTGCTTTCCGATAACAGATTAAAGTGCAACTGTACTAATGTCTTTTGGAAATATTATGCTTGTGACTTCATCGTGTCTCCACCAAACCTCCAGCCTGGCCTTAAATAAAGTGTCATTGAGTTTAAAAAATTCATTTAAATCTTAGTACTTTCATTATCGCCATTCATATAAAAGATTATTTTCTCAATTTGTTATTTTGTCTAAAATGTCTGTGAAAAGAAAAGTCACGTTGTATGTGATGACCAGTCACAACTCAAATGAGTCAGTGACCATCATATATGACAAAGTATTTTTTTAAATAATATTAGAAAAGCTGGAACTTTGTTAAAATGCGTAACTTGGATATTAATCATTTATTTATATATAATTACATCATTATATATATATATATGCACATACACGTTTATATATATATATATATATTTTAAGATTTATAAATATTCTATATATGATTTATATATATACAAATACATTTATATATGTATAAATAAATATATATATAATAAATGAATATAATCTAACATGATATATATATCAAAAGATACGAATAAATATATATATATATATATATAATAAATGAATATAATCTAACATGATATATATTCTTATGTATATCAAAATATCAAAATAAATAAATATAAAAATATATACAAATAAATAAATATATATTATAATAAATGTTCCGACACACAGACTGTTGACCTCACAACGTGTTGACCTCACACACAGAAGAGTTAACAATGAACACATTAATTATTATTGTTAATCCGTTTTGAGAGCGTACCAACATGAACTGGGTCGAATCCTTTCCCAGAAACAAGGAAACTCATCGTCACGTCTCTGTTCGTCTCAAACTCAACAAGTCGAGGCGGAAGTAGAGGCACTTGTTGCCCTCTCAACGCACTTACTTCCGGTTCGTTTAATCGGTATAAGAGCCGTAAAAGTTGATACTTACAACATAAAGTATATTAAGAGCGCTGAGCGCGTTCTTGGAGCAGACGAATCCTCCGCAGACCATCGCTGCTCCCCGGCTCAGGTGATGAATATGAACTCCTCTTCCTCAACGAGTCCGCAGTCAGTCTCGAGGCTCTCTTCTCTCTTCTTGTCCGCAGGTGCAACAAACGTTTCCTGAACACATCCCTGCCCGCTGATTGGCCCGTTGTCTTTATCGCGCTGACGTCATTATCGACCAGTCAGGTTATAGTAATTAAAACCCAGATCGCTGAGTCACTAAAAGAGGACTGAAGTCTGCTTTTTGATTCGGCATGCTTTCACTTATCGCATTTTTATGAATATATAGAATATATTATTTTAGTAATATCACTATAGACACGTGTGAGGAGGCAGAATGTCGGCAACAGCTCTCAATATACTAAAGGCCAGTACAGCACCAACTATAACACTAATTAAGCAACATTTGACTTAACCTCTGACTTTCCCTAAAATGTGCCGGCTGATCTTGTGTCAAAGGGAAGAGGAAGTCGTCATCGTCCCACTCCGACACATGTGGTATCTCTGGAAAGCCCAGGATGTCCTCTTATACATGTGTAAATATATATATACATATATATGTATATATATATATAGAAATATATATATATATATATCCTTTCTTATTCATATATTTTTTCGATAATTTTTATTATTATTTATAAATATATATATATACATTTAATATATATATAAATATATATTTTATATACATATTTTCTTTCGCTATATTTTGTATATATATATATAAAAAATAAATATATTTATAAAAATATAGAAAAATATTCTTTTATATATATATATATAAATATAATATATATTTATATTATTTTTACATTTATTTTTATATATATAAATATTATATATATGTGTTTTTTAAATATACATATTTTTTAATATATATCTTTATATATATATATATGTATCCATGTTTGTATACAGGATGTCCTTTTTAGAGTACAGCAGGACTTGATTGGATAACTCAAGTCAAAGATGAGATGCAAAACCAAGATGTCCACCAGAGAGGACACCAGTGTCTCTGGGTCTCCGGAGGTTTAGGTGAAATCTGAGTTAAAAACCATCAAAACCACAAAAAAAGCCACCACCGTGTCCGTGTTACAACATTCTTCCAAAAAGAAGAAGTGCAGGTTGCGTTGGTTCCTCCGTCTCTGAAACCAAAGTTCACCCACGAGAAGCTGCCTCTCAGCCTCGACGGCAGTTTGACTTTCAAGCCGCTGTCTTTGAGATAAAGGGACTCGACCCGGGGAGATAATGGAGGAAGAGCTGCACTACGTGACGGTGACGTTCAGGACCGAAGGTCCAGCTGCACACGGTGAGTCACTGCTGTGGTTTCTGTTGTGGTACTTTGAAGATGTTCTCATTCTAGACTCTGTTGACAGAACTGGAAAGTACATGTATTCCAGTATTTGAGGTACTCGTCTTCTACTTTCTTTTTCCATCCCCCACTACTTCATACTTGCACTCCATGGCGTTTGAGTGAATTTGTTTGATATTTATACGTTTGTAAAATTCCTTCTGGTCACATGACATCTGTTCACCTGTCCATCCTGGAGAGGGATCCTCCTCTCCTGCTCTCCTGAAGGTTTATTCACTTTCTTCCCTGTAAAAGTTTTTTTTATACTTCTTGGGAGTTTTTCCTGATCCGATGTGAGGTCAAAGGTCAGCTTTTAAAGACCTTTGAGGCACATTTGTAATTTTTGATTATGGGCTATACAAAATTAACTGAATTGACTTGAATTAAAGTAATATTTTTACATTGCAAAGATAATATGTACATTTAGTTAATAAGATATCTGACGTTTGCGACTCATTTCCAACATTTTAAAGATCTAAACTCAACTTACGACTTCTCTGGAAGAGACTTTTGAAAGTCTCGAATCTCAAAACTTAAAGTTCTAATTTCCGTAAAACATTTTGTTGTTGTTGTTGTTTTTTTGCAGAGAAACCAAGCGACCTAGAAATAATCTATGACGAGGTGACGACATGCAAGGAGCAGCCATCGGATACAGATCCGAACACACCAGGTGATTTATGGTTCACCACGATTAAAAACAAACATGAAATATGATTGATGAGTATTTTCTATAAATTAATGCAACACATTGATTGTTTATTTTTGTTGCTCTGGATAGACAATAAAAAGAAAGCTCCACGGTGCACGGTGCTGTATCTGGTGGCGGCAGGTTTGGGGATCATTTGTGTCATCTTGGTGTCGGCCGTCGTCACGGTAACTATCTACTGTAAGTCCGACGACCTGCTTTTGAACGAAGGACTTTTGAGGCCGTTTGAGTGCAGCGGCGACGGTTTCCTCCCTCGCTGCAGTCGGCGCGGCGATGTCGGAGCAGCGCAGAGAAAACATCGACCTGGAGGATCAGAACCGGCACATGTGGACAGAGAAGAGCGACTTGGAGCGGCAGAACCAGGAGCTGACCCGAGAGAGGGACCGGCTCCACTGGACCCTCGCTGTCATCCTGGACTTTGAGAACTTCCCAGTGAACTCACACTGCCCCCAGAAAGGTGAACACATGGCGAGTTGCTGTCGAGAACATTGACTCGAATACGTACACGACGGTTCACACGTTGGGGTCACGTAGAAATGTCCTCATTATCGTCTCACAGTGTGTACGCCCTGCCTGGAGGGGTGGCTGCTGTTCCACTCACACTGCTACCTGGTCTCCACGGCGACGTATTCCTCCACCTGGAGGACGTGGGAGGGGAGCCGCGAGCACTGCAGACAAATGAAGGCCGAACTGGTGGTGATAGAGAGCCGAGAGGAGCAGGCAAGACTCCTTTGATCTGACATGTACGCATGTGTGTGTGTGTATGTGTGTATGTATCTATGTGTGTATCATGTGTGTATGCATGTGTGTGTATGCATGTGTGTATGCATGTGTGTGTATACATGTGTGTGTATACATGTGTGTATGCATGTATGCATGTGTGTATACATGTGTGTGTATACATGTGTGTATGCATGTATGCATGCATGTATGCACGTGTGTGTGTGTGTATGCATGCATGTATGCATGTGTGTATATAATAGACACACATTAATATACAGATATGCATATATGTCATGTGGTCACACGATGCAGTATACATTTGTTAATCCTTTCATTATAATATTCTGAATAGAATACCATTATAAGCTTCACAGCTAATGATTTATTGATCTATTTTATGTTGTGTATTTTTCATCTTTATGAAGCACACTGTATTGCATATTGTGAAATGTGTTATCTATCTATCTAATCTACCTATGTATTATATGTTGTAAATATTTTTTGAAATAATATAGATTTCATTTTATTTTTTCAAATATCACCTGCATAACAAATGTAGGAATTCATCAATAACCACACAAACTACTACAATGATGAAAGCCATGGCTATTGGATCGGCCTGAGCAAAATGGACACATGGACGTGGGTCGATGGAAGCAACTTCCCTGTGATGTAAGCGCAGACACACACAGGAGGTGTCGCGTGGGGACACCACTTTCACGATTGAATAACAGCATACTTTTGATCACATTCATTTTTTGGGGGGGGTCACACACACTGTTCCTCAAATGGAGAAATCCCCATCAAGTTCTCCCTCAGTTACGCAAAAGGCAAACACGTTGCCAAAAGAAGCAAAAAGGAAGAAAGCTAATAAGATTTAAAGGTGTGTTCACACCAAAAGCAAAATATTTTTTCGCGCGACTGAATCCATGAAGTCACACAGACAGTGTGGCTGGTTGCTATAGCGATGCGATATTTTCCGAGCGCGTTTTGGGGGCGTCGCGCGATGCGATTTTTTCAGCGCATTTCATTTCGCCTTAGTTTAAATATTTCAGCTTTGGTTGAGGCGGTCATCTCTCTCAGGCCAATCGGACTCTCGAGCTGCTCTCTCGTAGCGCTGGAAGAAGTCTTTCAAGAAAAGTAACTTCGTCGGTGGACCGAGCTGAGTGAACCTACGGTGGGGTCAATCAAAACACGAGGGCGTTAGTGTGGGACGTCACAACAAGTATAAAAGCAGAACAGAGTGTTAGTTTAGTTATGGTGGATGAAGGAAATGATAACGGTCTTACGGGAGACGAGACAGAGAGATAGATAAGTTAAGAGCCCTCGCGGAAACGCTCGATGGCGAGAAAAGCCGCTAACGGCGAGCGAACGGCGGAGCGAGTAATTGCGGCGAAAATCAGAAAATAAATGAATTGCGCACCTTTAGGAGTTAATTGTACTGTAGACTTTAGCATGATGTAAATATTTGTGGGTAAATGTGCTTATTTATGCTGGACGAGAGAATCAACGCCACTCTTCTGCTCGAGTATCCACCTTCTCATTTAATTCTCTGCAAGAAGCCACTTGGCCTGTTTCCCAAAACGGTGGGAAACACAGATTGATATTGTGTGATTACTTTTCTTCGCCAGGTTCTGGAAAGCACAGCAAGCCGTCTACAGACTTTTTTGTGGTCTAATTCAGCCGCGAGCAGAACCTCTGGCCAACTGGAACAAAGCCAGCTGCACCATGAAGAACCGCTGGATCTGTGAAACCAGAGCTTTGATCAAGTCAGATTAGGAGTCAGCTGCATTATCAATACAGGTTATATAACATTAAATACATATATATCTTTTTATATAAATATATAAGATATATGTATATATATATAACATATATATTCATATATATATATAACATATATTATATATAAATAAATATATATATATACATATATATAACATATATATGTAAATAAATAACATATATTTTATATATATATAATATATATAACTATATATAAATATATACATATATACAGTACTGCATTATATTGAGAGGTGTTCCTGACATTCTGCCTCCTCATACATGTCAATAGTGATATTAGTGATAGTAATATATTGTAAACCTGTGCAGGGTTAACTATGACCTCAAGGATTAACGTATAATTCACACATTCCCACCATGGTCGTAACTTCGTAGAGGTAGAAGTTACGGCAGGGCTGATTGTAACAGATTGTAGATGTATGCCTAATAAAGTGTAAAGCGTAAATGACCAAGAATTACACACTTTAATAATTGTGAATAAATTCCACAAAAAGAGCAAAACAATATACTTGATGTATTGTTTATCTTTTCAAACTGTGGCACTGGGAACATGCTCATGGTTAGTTTATTTTGAGACTATTGCACAACATGTGTCATGATGAAAACTCGGATGCTGTTATTTCTCGCAGGCATGAGGAAGTGCTGCAAAATGTGAGAGGATGTTGCGATCTGTGACTTTTAAGGATAATCGTCGATTCCACGGTGGTTTTTAATCGGTAGTGGAAGTGGCTCATGGTTTTTTATAGATCAAATTAGTTGCTTTGGCAATAAAACATCTTGATGGTGCAGTCGTCCGACTTATCAGCACAAGATGTGATCAGCGTTTGGACGTGCAAAATTGCCGTACGTTAAGAGCGATGTGTTTGCTGCTGTCTAGGTTCACTGAAATGTTTAAGTTCAGTACTGTAAATACTCATAGATAATCATTGATGAGTTCTGTTGGCTCCATGTCTTCAGAGATTATTCATATATGTATGTATTAATATTAATATTACTGGTATGTTGAAAGTTTTTATTATTACTAACCATATACCTTTATTTATACTATTATACTGTTTAAATATTATATCATGATATTTATGGAGGTATGGTAGATCGTGACAACCAGGTAGAGGCAGAACAGACTGAGGAACAGACTCGAGGAACAGACGGAACAGACTCATGACTCATGGCTCAGCAGAGCACAAGACTTGAAGACTTGTTCACGCCTTGTTCACTAACAACAACAAAAGGAAAGTTGGTTCATGAATGACCATATATATATACAATATTACTTTATTATATATATTATAGGGCCCGATCACTGACTTGGTGTCAGAATGGAGGACCTATAGATTATCATACAACGTCCAACATCGATGTTCGTGGAAGTCACCACCAGCACCCGCGCGTCCTCCCTCTCTTTTCACCCCTGACCCGTTTTCATGCCTGCATGAGGAAGTGCTGCAAAATGTGAGAGGATGTTGCGATCTGTGACTTTTAAGGATAATCGTCGATTCCACGGTGGTTTTTAATCGTGGTACGACTAGTGGAAGTGGCTCATGCTTTTTTTATAGATCAAATTAGTTGTTTTTACTGGTTTACAAAATGTCCCTTCCATGCTATACAACACTTTCCACACAGAAAAATGTCTGTATTTTATTGCTGTGCAATAACAAAAAGCACATTGTCAGTGAAATACAAATGCCACACTGTGGAAATATTCAACTACAAGTCAAAAAACATTGAAATAGTTGTGTTACTTTTTAAGTACCTGAAACGTGAACCTGTCCTTTTACTTTTGTGTTTGAACCAAATGTTCTCTGTAAGTCACGTGTAAGTGCAGGTTAGTGCAATAACTGGACAAGCTGAAAATAAAGATAAGATGGTGTATATATATATGTATATATATATATACATTGTATATTTAAATATATATATTTCGATTTTTTAAAAATATATATGTATATATTTATATTTATGGTATGTTTAAAAATATATATATTTTTATTATTTAAATATATATATATATATTTCGAAACAATATATATTTATATATATATATACATAAATACTAGTTGTTTCGAAATATATATATATATATATTTAAATAATATAAATATATATATTTTCACCTCTATAACACTATTCATAAGTTTGCTGAGCCTTTAGTGGTTGAGGATAAAATAATAATAAAACAGAGTGATTACTTTTTCTTCAAAAAAAGTTTAACATTCAACTCGAATAATTATTATTATCAACACATAATTATGTTGTTATCAATATATCGTGATCATAAAGTTTTTTCCGACCGCACCTGAAGGCACCTTGTGCGTCTTCCTTTTGTAACCATAAGGAAGCGAGACGTTCATGGAGGCCGGAGCTCCGGGGGTCGCGGAGGATCTGTTGAGAGGGATCGACTGCCACGAGGCCGCAGACACGCTCGGTAACCGGATCACTCTTCATGAAGTGGGCTCGCGGGTCGATGACGTCATTCTGCAGAGCAGCTCGTGCTCTCGATAGAGGAGATGAAGTTTGAACCGCCGCGCTGCACGTAAACTTTCGCTTTCGGAGCCGTGGCGGGAAAACAAAGAAAAGAGGAAGAAACACGTGAAATAATAAAAGATTGACCGGATGTATGAAGCAGGTACGTACAGCTTTAATAAACTCAGAGATCACGTGGTGCTCATTGTTTAGGACAACACGTGAGCATCTATGTTTTTTACTTCTGTGTGCATGAAGAGAAACGGACCCCGGACATGAAGCATTCATTAATTTTCCATAAATGTGTTCCAGCCTCGAGACCCTGAGCCGGAGCGCCAGGTGTGACCGCCATGGCCGGAGAGAAGCGCTCAGGTAGTCCCACGTCCTCCTGCTCATCTCACTCACTTCTTTCATTTTGAGACCAAATATGTGAACTGGGTCCATTTGTTTTAATACAATAACAACGGTGGTTGTTAAACAAGGTTTAATGTTAATATATATATATTATTTATTTAAAATATATATTATATATTTGTTATATTTATATTTTATTGATATTATATATATTATTTATATATATATATAATTTATATTTAATTCATAAATATATGTATTTATTTATATATTTATTTTTCATTTATTTATATATATTTATATATATATATATACATATTATATATTATTATATTTATATATATATCATTTTTATATATATTATATATATTTTTTCTTAATATATATTTATTTATATATACACTAGCTGCGCTCTCATAAAAAGGGTTTTCAGGCTTTTCTACCCCTCCGCTAGTCTTCTAAGGCTATAACACAATGTACCATTAGAACACTGGAGATGGGCCTCTACACACCTCTGTAGAGACTTCATTACACACCAGAGAATAGTCATTAACATATTAACTATGTAGAGAGTATTTATGATTCATTTAATGTTATCTTTATTGATAAAATAAGGACATTTCTATGTGGTGTAAATATGAATCCCAGTCCCAGAATCTGGAGTCCTGTTCCTTGGACTCGTGTCCAGTCGGCTTGGTGTTTTTTCAAGTCTTCTCGAGTCGTCCCGGAGCAACTTGTCCTTCTGTCCTCAGGGGAGCAGTTTGTGGACGAGCATCGAGTCCAGCTGATCGACAGGGTGACCGACGTCGGACCGGTTCTGGACGGACTCCTGGACAAAGAAGTCGTCCCGCAGGGGATTTACGCTGACATCATGGCCAAAATGACCAGCGAGGCTCAGATGAGGCAGCTCTACTCGGGCGCCCTGCACGCTGCTGGACGTGAAGGCAAAGAAGTCTTCTACCAACTCCTTGAGAAGCATGAGCCATATCTCATGAAGGACCTCAAGAGAAACAAGTGAATGTTGCCTTGGAATTCATTTTGAGACCCAATATGTGAACTGGGCCCATTTGTCTTAATACAATAACTGGGGGGTTAATGTTAATATATATAAATATATATATATATAATTTATTTTTAATTTATATTATATATGTTTTATATTTTATTGATATTATATATATTATTTATTTATATATTATATATATTATTTATATATATATTACTTATATATTATTTATATATTATTTATATATATTATTTATATTTAATTTATATATTTTTATTCATTCATATTTATTTATAGATACATATTCTATATGTTATTTATATATATATTATATATATTTAATTTATAAATATATTTATTTATATATATTTATTTATAGATACACTACCATTCAAAAGTTTGGTGTCACTCAGACAATCTGGTGTTTTCCATGAAAACTCTTACTTTTATTTATCAAATTAATATAAAATATATTCAAGACATGATTTTTATTGTAAATATTAATGTAGTTATTGTGGCTCAAAGGAAGGCCAGTTGTATAGCTTCTCTCACCAGCATAACTGTTTTCAGCTGCGCTCTCATAAAAAGGGTTTAAAGGGTTTTCTACCCCTCCGCTAGTCTTCTCAGGCGATAACACAATGTACCATTAGAACACTGGAGATGGGCCTCTACACACCTCTGTAGAGACTTCATTACACACCAGAGAATAGCTCTGGAGTATTGACGTCCACGTCTCGTCTTCACAGGAACGCCAAGAAGGAGTCTGACCTGGAGGCGGCCGTGCTGAGGGTGAGGGACCTGGAGGCCCGGCTGAACTCTAAGGACACCGCCATGGGGGAGAAGAGGACCCTGGAGGCCGAGATGAAGGACCTGAAGGCCCAGCTGGCCGAGGTAGAGATCCACCCATGACTCGTTCAGACATACACACATGTCTTTATGCTGCTGTGCAAAGATGCTGCTGTGCAAAGATGGCGCGGCTGTGTCCAGACGCCGTCGAGGTAGCTCCGCGGAGATTGTGCGCTCTTTTAGTTTTTGTGTTTATTTTTAATGTTTTCTTTGCCATAAACTTTTGGACATAAACTTTTGCGCAAAACAAGGGTTTTTGTCCACTTTTTCCATCGATCCAGCGTGGCCGGCAGAGATCGTACGAGCGAACCACATCAACAACAGTGGAGCCGCTACTACGGGGAGACGAAAACATCGAGGGAAACGGAGCGGAATTCGGAACAGACTGAGAGTTCAAGCCCACCGTCCACCTCTGCCCAGCATCCTTCTTGCTAACGTCCAGTCTCTGGAAAATAAGATGGATGATGTTAGGGCAAGGATCAGATTCCAACGGGACATGAGGGACTGTAACATCTTTTGTCTGACGGAAACATGGCTGACCCCACTGGTGCCGGATCGAGTCATATGGCGGGCCGAGTCCTTCTCTGTTTTGCGTGGAGACAGAACGGAAGAGTCTGGTAAATATAAGGGTGGAGGGTTTGCTTCATGACTAACAACATGTGGTGCGACCCCAAGAACATTAAGACTCTTTCTCGTTCCTGCTCACGAACCTGGAACATCTGACGATCTCATGCCGTCCATTCTACCTTCCCGGGAGTTCAGCTCGGTCAACACCACAGCCGTCTACATACCACCACAAGCGGACACCGACGTAGCACTATCGGACCTACATGATGTGTTATGTCGGCATCAGAACAAGTATCCCGACGGCTGTGGTGGTGGCTGGGACTTTAATAGGCTAACCTAAAAAGTCATGCCGAACTTTCACCAGCACATTACGTGTGCTACCAGAGGAAAGAACGTTGGACCACTGCTATACGCCATTCAAGAGAGGCTACAAGGCTGTCTCTCTCCCTCCGTTCGGAAAATCAGACCATGCCGCCATTTTCCTGCTTCCGCAGTACCGGCAAAAGATCGCGCGGGAAGCGGTAGTGACGAGGAACGTGAAGCGGTGGTCTGACCAATCAGAGGCTGAGCTACAGGACGCTCTGCGTGACGTCGACTGGGACATGATCCAATCCAGTTCCAGTGACGTCAGCGAGTTATGGAAGTAGCAATGAGCCTCATAGCAACGCTAGCGGACACCATCGTCCCCACGGTAAAAGTTAGGGTCTTTCCTAACCAAAAGCCGTGGGTTGATAGATCCATCCGTGAAGCTGTGAACGCCGCATTGCTGCCTATAACTCCGGTCTTGTATCCGCAACATGGACGAGTACAAGGCAGCGGTCTATGGACTGAGGAGGGCGGTGAAGGAGGCCAAAAGGAGGTACCGAGACAGAGTGGAAACACAGATGGAGCAGCGCGACACCAGGCGCCTATGGCAGGGGCTACGGACTATCACAGACTACCAGAGCAGACCCCGCTATGGTGAGTGCCGACGCATCCCTAGCGGACGACCTGAACTCATTTTATGCACGGTTTGAGGCTAGCAACAACAGCGCTAGCTCGCCGGCTAACAACAACACCGTTAGCGTAGCCGAGGTGAGTTCTACCGCTGGGGATGAACACACACTCTGTGACCGAGCACAGTGTGAGGAGGGCTCTGTTGAGGGTGAACACCAGGAAAGCTGCAGGTCCAGATGGCATATCTGGGCGAGTACTGAAGACCTGTGCTAACCAGCTAGCTCCAGTGTTCACCACAATATTCAACCTCTCCTGGCTGAGTCCGTGGTCCCCGCCTGCTTCAAGAGATCCACTATTGTCCCTGTGCCCAAGAATGCTTCTCCAGCATGTATGAATGACTACCGACCGGTGGCCTCACCTCGGTGGTCATGAAATGCTTTGAGAGGCTGATAAAGGACTACATCTGCGCCTTCCTCCTTCCTCCATGGACCCGCTGCAGTTTGCTTATCGCCCAAACAGATCCACGGATGATGCTGTCTCCCAGGTACTGCACACCACACTCTCTCATCTGGACAGCCAGAAGGGGTGCTATGTGAGACTGCTGTTCATTGATTATAGTTCAGCTTTCAAGACCATAGTCCCTCCAGACTGGCCGGCAAGCTGATTGAGCTGGGACTGAACACCCCTGTGTGCTTGGATCCTGGACTTCCTGACCGCCAGGCCACAGGTGGTCAGGGTGGGCAGACACACCTCCAAATCCCTCACCCTGAACACAGGATCCCCCCAGGGTTGCGTCCTCAGCCCCCTACTGTACTTCCTGTACACACATGACTGTGTGGCCAGGTTCAGCTCCAACACCATCATCAAGTTTGCGGATGACACAGTGGTGGTGGGCCTGATCTCCGACAACGACGAGAAGGCCTACCTGGAGGAAGTTGCTGATCTGTCACTCTGGTGCCAGGACAACAGCCTCATCATGAATGTCACAAAATCTAAGGAGCTGATTGTGGACTTTAGGAGAGTACAACGACAGAGGCCGTACGCACCACTGGAGATTAACGGGACTACTGTGGAGAGGGTGAGCGGTATAAATACCTGGGAGTCCACATCACCGAGGATCTGACATGGTCAACAAACACAGACACTCTGGTGAGAAAGGCAAGGCAGCGCCTACCACCTCAGGCAGCTGAGGAAATTTAAAGTTTCCCAGAGGATCCTTCAGTCCTTCTACTCTGAGCTGTAGAGAGCGTCCTGACAGGAAGCATCACAGCCTGGTTTGGCAACTGCTCCGCCAGGACAGGAAGGCTTTCAGAGAGTAGTGCGGGCTGAACGCACTATTGGAACTACACTCCCCACCCTGCAGGACTTGTACACCAGGAGGTGCAGAACCAGAGCCGGCAGGATCATGAAGGATCCTCACCACCCCAACAACAGACTGTTTCAGCTGCTGCGGTCAGGCAGGCGCCCGTAGTCACGCTGCAAGAACAGAGAGACTGAGACGGAGTTTCTTTCCTCAGGCCATCAGGATTGTGAACTCCGACCTCACCAGGACCCCCACATAGACCCACACAACTGCCCCTCTTAGGCACACACACACACACACACACACACACACACACACACACACACACTTACTGTAAATATTGTGTTGTTTTTTATTGTAAATAGTGTGTACTTGTTGCCCTTGCACATTCCTGCTGAGCATTGCCACTTTCATTTCACTGCACACCCTGTGTGTGTATGTGACAAATAAAACATCTTGAATCTCTTGAATCTTGAGTTGAGCGTTTTGAGGACGTCTTCCCTCTAGACTCAAAGCTCAAGTGACGTGTTTCAAGTCAGCCGGCGTCCGTAGTGAAGCTGCTGGACGCTTCATGTGACGTGAACCCTCCAGGCAGGAGGTTCACGGAGGAGGTGGTCCTCTGCGGTTTGTTTTATCAATGGAGTTTACTTCAGGACCGACGGAGACGCAGTTGTGGCCCGGCTCCACCTACTGGCCACACTCGGGATTACACCTGGAGCTGGGTTTGAGTTCTCCCACTCAAGAACATTCCTCTCTCCTCCCCAGTTGGAAGGCAGCTTAGCCGACGCCAAGAGGAAGGTGCAGGACGAGATGCTGAGGAGGGTGGACACGGAGAACCGCCTGCAGACCCTGAAGGAGGAGCTGGAGTTCCAGAAGAACATCGCCAACCAGGTTCTCCACCTCAACCTTTCTATTTTCAAGACATTTGATTCTCTTCCAACATCCTGTTTGTTTTGTTGCATTTCCTCTCCGGAGATGTCTCTTCTTGTCGCCTCCTACCTCTCCTTCATTGTGCCAACCAAAAACTGGCAACATCGTGGGGCAGATAAAAGCATTTTTTTAAATAAGATTCGTGCAAATTATGATGACATTTGGTGGCGTTGTTCTCCAGAGGTATTTGGTCAAATCTGCCCGATTGGCCATTCAAAAATCCAAGATGGCGGCTATTTTTCAAGATGGCCGCCAATTGGGTCTCCAAAGATTGTGTTTGTATTTCCCCTACTTGAATGATCTTGGTGTCTATTCTTATGTTTGTAAGTAATCTGGAGCTAAACATGATCATTTATTAGACTTGTGACCAGAATGTTGCTACATTTGAACAATTTTGAAAAATGTTGACGATTTAAAAAAAAGAAGAAATTTGAATTCAGGAGTTACCAGAAGCATCACCAACGTCCTCCAGCTACGTTAAACAAAATCCCAACTCTGGTCTTGACTGACTTAACCCTTTTTTTCTTGGGCATCGTCGAGAAGCTCCGTCTCCATGGCGACGA
Organism: Pseudoliparis swirei; assembly: GCF_029220125.1. Lineage (NCBI taxonomy): Eukaryota > Metazoa > Chordata > Actinopteri > Perciformes > Liparidae > Pseudoliparis > Pseudoliparis swirei. Next base: position 2,898,164 of record NC_079409.1, read on the forward strand.
CAGCGAGGCCTCCAGCGAGGCGGGGGGCCCCGGGGCCCCCTGCCACATCGTCCAGGAGGCCTCGGCCAGCGGGCGCGTCACGGTGGAGGAGGAGTGTGACGGGGAGTCCATGCGCCTGAGGAACAAGTCACACGAGGTGAGCAGCGCTCAGGGAAACCGGGAAGGCCTGGAACCTTCAAACGGTTTACAGGAAATGTGTTTCATTCATCTCTCTCTCTCATCCTCCATCCTCCATCTCTCATCCTCCATCTCTCCATCTCTCTCTCTCATCCTCCATCTCTCTCTCATCCTCCATCTCTCCATCCTCCATCTCTCTCTCATCCTCCATCTCTCTCTCTCTCATCCTCCATCTCTCTCATCCTCCATCTCTCTCTCTCCATCCTCCATCTCTCTCATCCTCCATCTCTCTCTCATCCTCCATCTCTCTCTCTCATCCTCCATCTCTCTCATCCTCCATCTCTCTCTCTCATCCTCCATCTCTCTCTCTCTCCATCCTCCATCTCTCTCTCTCCATCCTCCATCTCTCCATCCTCCATCTCTCTCTCCATCCTCCATCTCTCCATCCTCCATCTCTCTCTCCATCCTCCATCTCTCTCTCCCTCTCTCCATCCTCCATCTCTCTCTCTCTCCATCCTCCATCTCTCTCTCTCTCATCCTCCATCTCTCCATCTCTCTTTCTCATCCTCCATCCTCCATCTCTCATCCTCCATCTCTCTCTCTCATCCTCCATCTCTCTCTCATCCTCCATCTCTCCATCTCTCATCCTCCCTCTCTCATCCTCCATCTCTCTCATCCTCCATCTCTCCATCTCTCTCATCCTCCCCCTCATCCTCCATCTCTCTCATCCTCCATCTCTCTCTCTCTCTCTCTCTCTCTCAGGACCAACCTATAGGCAGCTGGCAGCTGAAGAGGCAGGTGGGCGACGGCTCGCCCATCGTCTTCAAGTTCCCCCACAAGTTCAGTGTGAAGGCCGGAGGAACCGTCACGGTGAGTTAGACACACACACACACACACACACACAAACACAGACACACACACACACACACACACACACTCTGTCTCCTGATGACTCTCTTGACCTTTGCAGATCTGGGCTGCCTCCGGCGGTGGAACCCACAACCCTCCCACTGACCTGGTGTGGAGGAACCAGAGCTCCTGGGGAGCCGGCGACGTCGTGCGGACCACCCTCACCAGCGCCAGCGGAGAGGTCCGCTGTCATTCACTCAGATCAGTTTTAAAACTGTAATAACTTGAATAACTGTCGTCACTTTGTTAACTCAGGAAATGGCCAAGAGGAAAGTGACCCGCACCCTGAACGTGGAATTGATCGCGGCCCTCAACTGACAGGTGTTATGACTCACACACACACACCTGACCACGAAGATAAAGGCCCGATCCTATAAAGATATAACATTGCCGTGACACACCACACACTCTGGACTCACACTCTAATAATAGACACACATCTATCTTCTTTTCTTTAGTTATGACAGCTGTTTATGAAAGCTGCTCATGTCCCCGTAACGCTGTAATGTCTCTCTTCCGCCACCAGGGGCAAGAAGCAGGAAAATAAATAAAATCAAAACATTTTAGTTTGTGTTTCATTTAATTTTCACATGAAGTTCAGATTTTCATGCAATAGAACAAAGTTTCATTTGTTGTTGAAACTGATTCAGAATTTTAAAATTTTTTTTTTGCTTCCTTATTTATATTTATTATCCTGCTCTAATATTTTTATTTTGGCATTCTTGGCCAGATGCATGGTTAATTTATGCTTTATTTTAAATTTCTTTTGTTTTTTTTATTATTATGCATTTTTACTTTTGAAAGTTGTATTTCTGTAAAAAATACCTAAATAAAATATAAAGTATATATTAAGAAAACACCTTCAAAAAAAGTTATTCAAGAGGCAGAAAACACAGAATTACATTTTCATATTAATGTTCTTTACACTCGGAGCGTCATCCACACAGAGGAAGATTGTGATGAAGACGAACATCAACAATAATATTAAAGTCTTCATCACTTCACTGAACTGGACGTGACTCCAGAACCGTGTTCTGCTGGCATGAAGTCAGGTTCTGTTGTCCAGGTTCTACAGAAGATACTCTTTGGACTTCTTCTTCTTCTTCTTTGGAGGATGCGTCTCCTCTTCGTCGGCGTCGACACATTTGTCCTTTTTACACTTCTTCCTCTTCTGCCTGACGCTCTTCTCCTCCTCCTCTTCCTCCGGCGTGTCTGCAGCTCTCCTCTCGAAGACCTGGACCGCCTCCGATTGGCCGGATTCAGTTCCGTCGCCCTCTCCTCCTTCCTCACTGTGGGCTTTGGAGGATTTCCTCTTCTTCTTCTTCTTCTCCTCCCTCTTCTTCCTCACTTCAGTCTCCTCCGGTGAAGGTGGTCCTTCTCCCGCGTTGGTTTTTCTCTTTCTAGATTTCCTCTTGGATTCGTGAGACTGGTCCGCTTCGCTGTTCTCTACCCAGATGACGTCATCCTCCTCTTCCTCAGAGGAAACCACATCCGTTATTTCCTCAGTGTCCTCGCCGGCTTTCTTTTTCTTCTTCTTTTTGGGTTTAACGTCCGGTTCGTCGTCATTTAGCTCGATGACGCCCCCGGTGGATCTCGTCTCGTCCCTCGCGGTCTCCTCCCGCCTCTCGGCCGGCGCCGGAGGAGTCGGAGTTGTCGGTGCAACGCTCGCCGGCGCGCTCTTCTTCTCGTACGTGGCCATGAACTCGGCCTCCTGCCGCTCCAGCCGGGCTAACTTGGCGCTCATGGTCAAGCCGTGCCGGGCTCCTCTAGAGGAAGAGGAAACGCCAACAGAAACAATGAGTTACGTTTCTTAAACTTATTTTTACTTATTCAGTTTTACAAAAACAATATTTATATATATAATATTAATGTCATCATCAAACTCACTTGTGAGCCGTGCGTCCTCCACAAGCCCGCATGAGGTCAGCATCAGAGAGCCTGAGAGGGTTCAAGAAGAACTTAAAACACTTAAGAGTTACAACCACATGGTGACCAATGAACAGGGGTCGTACACGTGTCGACCAATCGGTGTCCAGGACTTTAGACCAAATTTCCATGATCAAATATTTTGTGAAATCTCAGTGTAAACATGAAAAAGTGAGAAAATGTCGTATTTAAACTTACAAAGAGGATTCCAAAGTATACAGTTTATAACCTTAAATAACTCAAATGAATGAGAGACAATAGTTTAGATTAAAAGAAGAAACATTTGTCTTTTTAGTAGGGCTGTGAAACGACTAAAATTTTTAATCGGGTTAATCACAGGTTTCTGTGGATTAATCATGATTAATCACATATTACCGATATTCTCGGTATATTTTGTGAGAACATAGAGATTTATGACAAAAGACGGATATATACATTTATACATTCTTCTATACAATGGTGCTGCAACTCAGCAGTTATTTAGCAGTTTTCTTCCATATGGAACATTAATACATCTTCATCCTAAACAGAATGTTTAACCCTCCTGTTACCTTTCGGGTCAATTTGACCCCATTCAATGTTTAATGTCGGTGTTCTTTGGGCTCAATTTGACCCCAGGCTGTTTTTCACTGTCAAACTTATAAGAAATATCAACTTTTTTATATATTGAAAGGGCTATTTAGGTAGTCAACAAACAAACATAAAGTACCTCACACTTAAACTTGGGAAGCAATATTAATTCTAATAATTTTCTGGAGGTTTTAATTGCTGGGGTCAAATTGACCCCGAGGGTAAAATATGTTAGTAAATGTAAAGGAGGGTTAACCTCTTCCACTCCACTGAGGACGCCCCTTAAGACCCTCCCTTCCCTTTAAACGGCTCGCTCACGCAGACCACGTCAATAAACATGGGCATGTTTGGTATCCCAGCATTCAACATATCCTCATCTTTGCAAAGAACATATACATTTTCTTTTATTTCGTAATAATTTTTCACAAGAGGAGCCCTAACACACAATGTCTAAAGTCGCGATCAATGCAGCAAGTCGGGTCTTGCAACATTTCGACGGAGAAAACGTACAGAATACACTTTCTAAGTAGATGTATTAGCGGAGGTATTAGCGGAAGTTAGCAAAGAGCTAGCGGAATCAGAAAAGGTAAAACGTTTTACAAAAAAAAATGTTTTTGGTGCGCTGTGTCTTCCCTGACAGTAACGTGTTGAAGCCAGGAGACCGCGCTGTCTTTGCCCGGGCCATGAACACGGTGATTTGCTCCGTTTTTGTTTGACTACATTTTATGAGTAACAGTTAGGGGGGTGCTAGTGACTTTTCAGCATCTGAACTCTGCGGCAACCGCGATCGACATATTGAGTACCAGCACCCCTGCATTAAAACATTGGTGCAAGGGACTTTTTCGTCGCACACGCCGGCATCCCGGGATCGGAGTCATGTTAACGTGACACGAGTCAGAATGACATGCTGCTGGAGAGACGACCAACAACAGAAAAATAACGAAGTTAAACCTGTAATTTAATTAACTGAGTTAACGCGTTATTTTTCACAGCACTACTTTTTAGTTAAGGTGCGTTCACTTGCAGTGCGGAAAAATGTGCGCTGCAAGTATAAAAGAGCGTATGTATGGCGGCTTATATTTAGAGCGTCTTTCTTTTAAAAGCATATTAATTATTTAGAAGTCAGCGTAAATGAACATATGGATATAAAACATTTTACATGACTTTTCCAAAACTTTTGTGATTATTTTTTTTATGAACCCTGTTCAACAATAACATTGAATAGTAATTAAACGCTAGATTGGTTATAAAAGAAATGAAAAGGTTACACAACGTTTGCAAGAGAAAAACAAACAAACATGTAAAGATATAAAAGCTGTAAAGATATAAAAGCTGTAAAGATGTAGAGATGTAAAACAGATGAAGGTCTCACTGTGTGGCGCTGGAGAGGTCCAGGTTCTGGTCTTCATCGTCCGAGCTGCTGCTGTCGGAGCTGGACGCCTTCGGCTCCGGCTGCTTCTGACCCGACAGCAGGGCGGAGGACTGAGAGGAGACACGGGGACAGATGTTCAGGGTCATTGTTCCACTGACTGAACTCCAGGAGCACTTCAATAAATTGGGGCACTTTTTTTAACTTTTGAAATAACATTTAACCTTTGTTCAAAAATAATAAATATACTTATTTAGGCTCACAGGATATGAGCAAACGTCTTAGAAATGGCAGTAATAGAAATATTATGCAATAATAAGACTATTCGGCTATAATAAGACGATTAGGTAATAATTAGACAGTAGTCTACAGATTAAAAATGGTTAAAAAAAATGTTGAACCCCCAAAAAAATAATCAGACAGTCATATTAAATTTTATTCTTATTTCTTTGTGGTTATTTATTGTTACAATTGTTTTTTTTTTTACTATTAACAATTATAACTTTTTTCTTTGTTTTTTATAAGTAAAAAATTATATATATATATATACATATATATATGTGTACCTAGTAAAGGAAGTACAGACAAGACACAACAAAAAACGAAACAATATTTGATGATAATTATTAGAGGACATTATGAGGCGTCTGTTGCGCCTCTAGTGACGTCAGGGGCCACATTATATTTATTAGGGGCCGTTTTGCCCTGGTGTGTTTCCTACACCGACTAAAAGGATAAAAGCCCGATGATGTTCGACTTTTCTCTTCACAATCAACTCATCCCACTAGATATCGCCCGTGTAGTTCATTCATTTACCTCAAAACATCCATTAACTAATTAAAACCATGAATAAGAAAACATAAATTACCTTGACGAAGCATCCGTAGAGTTTCTCTTTCGCCAGAGCGGCTTTCCGGGGCCTTTTATTGGAGATCATTCCATCCTCTTCGTCTTCATCCACCGTCTTCTTCAACTGAATCCCGTTCTGGAGAAACAGGAACAACGTTACTTGATTTTCTTTTTATGCCGATTTCATTAGCCTTGCTAAAGAAGGAGCCCGATACCCGAGAGAGTCATTGCTTCTCTGTAGTTGTTGAGCATGACAAGAAATAACTTAAAACTTGAGTTCGGAGTTTAGGGACCTAAATATGGCTTTTTTTACACTTCAAAGTTGTTCCTTTGAGCCACAAAGCTGTTTCTCCATTCACAAGTGGACGCACAAGTCATCTCATTATCACACAACTCCGTCACATTAACATTATTATAAATATCACTAATTACCTTTTTTTTCAATAAAAAAATGTGCCCCGCTCATATGGTGTCGAGCCCCGGTGACTCAGGGGTCAGAAGGTCCAGGACTCACCTGATCAGATTCCACCTGCAGACTGGACGAGGCCTTATTGAAGACGTGGTCCCACCAGTGGAAGGTGAACTGATCTCCTTCCTTATGGCCGATCTGGAGGAGAACAGCGAGTCTCTAAAAAACAGAGTTTACACGACACCACCGATGGGCGAACAACCAGAAGTCACTCACCCCTCCTTTGTCACACTTCACTTTGATCTTGATGGCTTCCGATATGCCGTCCTCCCCGCGGCCCAATCCTTTACCTGAGGACAGTGGATGGGTCAGAGATCTGCGCTCGTATCTGAGGCTCTGCAGTGAAAGACTCGCGTGTCTCACCGCGCTCCCAGCCGTGACGCAGCAGCTGCCGCTCGGCAAACTTCAAGCCGCGACTTTTCTCTGGTACAACTTCTGACATCTGAAAGGAGTCGGGAGAGTAACGACGGGGTTCACTACACATGGTGACCAATGGGTTTCCAGGACTCTAAACCAAATTCCCATGACGAAATATGTTGTGAAATCTCGGTGTATACACGAGTCTATCAGATATGAACACACATGACAATAGTTTGATTCAAAGAATAAATATTTGTATAGATGTTTCTTTTAAATATATATATATAAAACAAAAATATGTATTTTTATAAATACATGTAAAAAAATTGTATTTATATATTAAAAAATAAAATTATATATATATATATATAATGTCCATGACTTTTCCAAAACTTTTGGGATGTAAAATTTTTTACGGACTTTTCCAGGCCTGGCAATAACCTTTTTTAATTTCCAAGACTTTTCCTGGTTTTCCATATTTTAAGTACGTTTTACTGATAATACATATGTACTTTTTACTTCAGGTTTTTCATACAGGACTTCAATTTGTAGTATAGTAGAGTATTTTCACAGTTAGATATTAGTACTGTTACTTTAGTAAAGGATCTCAATACTTCTTCACAGAAATGTATTAGGACCGAGCATCTATGTAAAACTACAGCTTGTTTTGAAACAGGTTGAGATTATGAAAAATAAAAAATATATATGAATATATACCGCTATCTTAGGTGCCCTTGCAATCGGAACATAATTATTCCTGGTGGATAAATGACATTGTAATTGTCTTCCTCTCTGGCAGGACAGAGTTGATGCTAACATGCTAACACGCTAACATTAAAAGCCTCATCACAAGTCGCTCAGATGTTCCACAACAACGGTGACACGTCACGAATGACAACACGACAACAAACCTCTGGGCGTCTTGAAATCAGTAAAACTGCATCATCACAACTGAAGCAGGAAAACACGTGGAGGCGTCTCACCGCGGCAGCAGTCGCTCGGCATGAGGTTCCAGTAGAGAGCTGCCATGACACCGGAAACACGTCATGTCTTCTTCTTCTTCGGGGTTCAACATGGCGGTTCGCCACCTACTGTACCGGAGTGTGCGCTTCAATCTGTTTCTTTCTGCATTGATGTCGCATGTGTACAGATTGTAAAGCCCTCTGGGGCAAAGGAGTAATTTGTGATAATGGGCGATATAAAATAAACTGCATTTAATTGAACTTCACCTGCAGCTTCTGGTTTTGACCACAAGGTGGCGGTCAAGGAGCAACATTAAAACCAAACGGCTGGCGCTGTGCTGCCTTCACGTGTCTCTCTCAAGCTATAGTGGGTGAGTTGGAGGGTGGGAAGAAGTGGCCACGCCAGCCTTCACTTGTACAACTGTATTTGCTTCAAAGCAACACATAACAGTAATATTTGGGCTCGGTTTGTTTTGGGGATTTGAAATCCACGTGTGAAAGTTGCCACGTCTAACTGATAATTTCTTATATGTGTTTGATATGTGGTTCAATTAAGTACTCACTCTCTTAAACTTTAAATCTTGAAAGAAATAATGTGTTGTGTTTGTGCGTGTGATTTTGTGTGTTGATGTCAACTCAGCTGTCATAACAAGCAGCAGGAGAGCACCGTGTTAACCTCTTGGTATCCTGCATGCTCAACACATCAGAGCATTGTTTGTTAAGGCTGCCCACATTGCATTTATCACTTTATTTACAGGCCTAGGAAAAGGGCCCAAACAGCTCTTTGTACAAGTAAGATGTATTATAAAGAATTTAACATAAAGACAGGACATTTGTGCAATATAATTAGGCATGTTTTTGTAAATGAGAGTAGAGTTATTAAAAAACATTTTAATTCTTTAAGGTAGCAAAGATGTCTCGTGAAAAGTTAGCAGCTCTGTATTTATTGATTTATTTAATCTAACAGACTGAAACATCGAATCATAAAACATCTACCCCTACTAAGTGCACACAAACCCTTTGTTCTACAGATCACGTGTTATGAAATGTAATGATTTGGTTTATTATAAAATAAGGAGAGAGGAGAGGAGAGAGGAGCTCAGTGTATCCTAAGCGTCCATAAGGAGAGAGGAGAGGAGAGAGGAGCTCAGTGTATCCTAAGCGTCCATAAGGAGAGAGGAGAGGAGAGAGGAGCTCAGTGTATCCTAAGCGTCCATAAGGAGAGAGGAGAGGAGCTCAGTGTATCCTAAGCGTCCATAAGGAGAGAGGAGAGGAGCTCAGTGTATCCTAAGCCTCCATAAGGTTCAGGTTTAGGGGGTTCTGGACGCTGCCCCAAGCTAAAGAGCGAGCTGCTTGGGCTCCGGCCCTCTGGCTCTCGGGGCCCCTGGTCCCCAGGGACAGTCCCTCTCACCGGCTGATCTCCTCCCAGGCATTACAGGTCCCCTCTGTGGACGAAGGGCCTGGGACTTATGGTGAGGGCAGCAGAACACTTTGCAGCACGACTGGTTGAGGTGAGTATAGCAGACGGGTCGGGGATCACATGATGCCTTACAATGGGGCTTATTAATGGACAGAGTGTAACTTAGTGTTCACCCGGGGTTGAGCCCAGTGGGGTTTAAATCAGGAACAACAGATTGCCTTCAGCATCAAGTGTGTGTTTAGTGCTTGTTGGCGGGTCCACCGCTTCTGCTCTATTCTATGCATGCCCTATTTGGGTATAGATGCAGAGCCGTATTAGGGTTGGAAACTGGGTAACAGCCCTCACACTACAACTTGTGCCTGTGACTAGCACTGAATACTGGACCAACTGTGAGGGCTCTCCCCCGGTGCACAAACAGTAGATCCCTTAAACTCAACAATAACACGGCATTTTCCATATAAATTAGCTCATCGCATGATGTTAGGTCAGGGTTTATGAAATATATCACTAAACATTGCCTTACCTAATGATCAGAAAGCTTATGGCGTAATAACAACAACAACAATGTCCTCTAACCTGCTGCAAATCTCCGTTCTGTCGGTGGTGAGTTCAGGGCGCCTGGGAAACTCTGCACTTCACGTTTAAAAGGGCTCCGTGGGCTGTTCCCGTGGCTGGACTCTCTGGTCCTGGTGGCCGCTGAAGTCCTCTCGTCACCCGGGTCTGCGCTGGTCCCTCGTTGGCTCCCTCCGAGGCGTCGCTGAGCGTTGTGGCCGTCTGTGAGGCCTCTCCAGTGTTGCCAGGTCCGCGGTTCTCCCGCGGAATTGGGCTACTTTTGAAGTGTTGCCGCGGGTTGAATTTGGTGTCCACTGGTTCGGGTAGACCTATTTTGCATGCAAATTACATGAATATCTTTAAATAAAAATCCATATTTTAAATGAAATAATTTATTCATACCCAAATCCTACCAAACTGACTCCAGATCAGCACGTACACACATTTTATTTATGATAATATACTGTATCTATTTTACACAAGGCCATTTTAGGACCTGGGTGAAATAACTGTTGAGGGAAAACTGCTTTTAATGCTGGCATACTAAACATGTGGTGTTACTTTGTAGATATTACAATACATTTGGCAATGATAGCAATGCTGTTGGACTTTAAAAGCAGTGTATATGGTTTGGCACGGGCATATTTTGAGTTCTGATATTGGGCTGGTTTTGTCACACAGACCTGGCAACCCTGCCTCTCCTCTCTCTGTGTTGGAGAGCAGGAGAGCGCGTGTCCGCCTGTAGCCGGCTGTGAGCACACGAGGTGGGGGCTGCGGGCTGAGGTCTCCCCGTCGCTGCGGCTCTGCCTGTGGGGACGCTGCCTCCGTGTGGAAGGCATCGCGCGTTCTTCACCGCGGTGCCGATGTGGTCCGTCCTTCTTTGGACTGGATCGCTGCGCCGGTGGTCGTCGGTCCGGTGTCTCCGTGAGCTAGCTGCTGCTAACTAGCCTTAGATGCTAAATGACGGGCCTTAGAATAGTACTTTTTTGACTTATTGGCAGCAAATACAAATTCCGCTAACGTTTTCGGTTACACTAAACCTTCAGGCGGAGCAGAACATAAAAAACAAACTTTGTAAAATGTTCATCGAGCACAGCGCCCGAGGAAAGAGGCAGTAGCAGGTATTTGGGTCAAACAACATGGAGGCCAGCGGTGAAAAGGGCGGGAGTCGCAGCGACGGGATTGAATCGCCGAGGATCGAGCAGGAAGGGGACTACGAGTTGTTCGGCAACGTGCTGTCCTCCTTCATCAGAGGCCTGGAGGCCCAGCAGTGGGACCGCCTCCGGGAGACCATGAGAGAAGATCCGGTAAGCCCGACTCACAACGCGGCTTCAGAGGCGCCGAGGGTCCAGAGCTCCTGATGCAACCGCCACCAGTTACAGTGTTTATTAAGAGTTTATTATATGTATACATACATACGTGGGACGGGTCATTGTAATTGTGTGTTGCCGTTACAACAATTTCCGTGTGTCTAATATATATATATAAATAAAGCTACTAATAATTGTAACAAGAGCTAACAGTGGCAACTGTTGTAACTGAGCTAATGATGCTAATAGTGCAAACAGAGATAATGGTGCTAATAGAGATAATGGTGCTAACAGAGATAATGGTGCTAATAGTGCTAACAGAGATAATAGTGCTAACAGAGATAATAGTGCTAACAGAGCTAATGGTGCTAACAGAGATAATGGTGCTAATAGTCGGGGTTCGTACGGTCATGGAGAACCTGGAAAAGTCATGGAATCTTAAAATGTTAATTTCCAGGCCTGGAAAAGTCATGGAAAAACCTTAAATCACAAGTTTTGAAAAAGTCATGGAAATTTGTTATATTCACATGTTCATTTGCGTCGAGTTTCAAATAATTAATGTTTTTGAAAGACAGACGCTCAAAATATAAACCGGCATAGCTCTCTGACTGGCGGCGCTCTCTTTTCTCGTTGCAAGTGAACGCACCTTCACTAGAAAGTTCGCTGCCATAGCAACAGCAGCTCTAGAAGCGGTCTGGATATTCTACTCTGAGAAGTGTAGATTTAACCATGTTGCTCCTCTGTGTGGCGGCAACACATTGGACATTTAAACATGGGAGAGGAGACGTTAACGAGCCGTAAAGGAAGCAGACGTCACAGCGCCGAGCTAGCGGAGCTACGGCTCCTCCATCACCGGCTAGCGGAGCTACGGCTCCATCACCGGCTAGCGGAGCTACGGCTCCATCACCGGCTAGCGGAGCTACGCTAGCTGAGCTACGGCTGCTCCATCACCGGCTAGCGGAGCTACGGCTCCTCCATCACCGGCTAGCGGAGCTACGGCTCCATCACCGGCTAGCGGAGCTACGGCTGCTCCATCACCGGCGAGCCGAGCCACAGCGAGGGCAACTGCTACACCGAGCGGCACTTCTCTCTCCGGTAACAAGCAGCTTGATACCCGGTGCTGTAACAGTGACGCCCTAACTGTGGTGGTAATGTGGCCACTGAAGGTTAACAATTCACGTTCTTTTAAATCCTCCGAAGGTGCCAGCCTGATGTTTGACGCTTGTGTTGAAAGCAAACGTTCATCTCTGCTCGTTGTGGCTCCTTCACTTCAAGAGTCACGTGGTCAACGTGTTGAAGGGCCCATGTCTTTCTGTCTGACCAGAGCCTGCACCACGATGTACAGTCCGACAGATGGATTTGCACATAGAGGACAATAGTTTGATTAACAGAATAATGTTTATAAGAATAGACTTGTATATGAATGTTTATTTTTTAAATCAAACTATTATCTCATGTATTTGTTTCATTTAAGGTATACTGTACGCTTTGGAATTCTCATTGTTTAAATATTAAATGTTCTCACTTTCATGTATACACAGAGATTTCAGTTTGTTCATGGACATTTGGTTTAAAGTCATGGAAAAGTCCTGGAAATCCATTGGTCAAAATGTGTAAGAACCCTGATGGTGCTAACAGAGCTTATGGTGCTAATAGTGCTAACAGAGCTAATGATGCTTATAGTGCTAACAGAGCTAATGATGCTTATAGTGCTAACAGAGCTAATGGTGCTAACAGAGCTAACACTGAGATATATATATATATATATCAGTGTGTGTGTATGTATATATTAGAGATGTACCGATCAGGTTTTTTGGTGCCGATCACTGAAATCAGTATCTGCCGATCCGATAATACCGATCACGGTATCGATTGAAGCATTCTATTTATTGTGTAGCATTATTGCCTAGGACTATGAGGAAATACATATATAAAGCACCTCAAACATTAAAGAAATTACAGATTTCTTTAAACATTTCGGACTTTTACTTTGAAAAATGTCCGAATTGATACATTAAAATTGTTTGATTGCTATTGTAGGGGATTTCAGATATGTATGGAACACATCTGCATTATTCATTTCCTGGAACTCTTGGGGAGATCTATATACAGGACTTCTTTTAACATACAAAAGTCTGACTTATTTTGATAAACTCTTCCTTGGTACAGTAAAAATGTTTTAATGTGAGCATAATTTAAGCTAAATCTCAGAAAAGATCTCTAAAGATACTAAATCAGTTAATTGTTTACTTTTATATGTTAGAGTATGATTTGTCGACATCTTATTTTGAAAAACGGATGTTTCACGTGGTTCTTTCCGCTAACTTTATCAAAACCCTCTTAGCTCCTGATGGAATGTGTTTACCGTGAGCATCTCTAGGGGCAGACATGTGAGAGTCGGCTGAGTCGACCCAGAGATTCAACTCGGGGGACGGGGACGCCGTCATCTGATCAGCCGTTTTGAGAACGTCGATCAAAACCGATAATGGGAATATCGGCCGATATGGATCGACGCCGATCAGATCGGTGCATCCCTAAAACATACTATTGAGAACATATTCGCTGAAATCCACGTGATGAACACTTTTTAAAAAAATTTTTAAATCCATCGCAGACTTTTTTTTGCCTTAGGCGCTCGGGGAAACGGCTTAGGTGCGCGCCCACATTTTCTCTATGCAGGAAAGACCCTGATACATAGATATATATATATATACACGTGTAACGGGTCATATATGTGATTGTTTGTTGCCGTAGCAACAATTTCTAAGCTGTCCGCTCCCGGTTGTGAGAGATTAGACGCAAGTGGCTCAATTTTAAAAAAGCGTGTTTTTTTTTCTGTTGCCGAAATGTCAGATTGACCCGTTTAAGAACGATAAAGCTTATATAACATGTCCTTTATTCTATTAAACACGCGTATTGAACAAACTGATATAAAATCATCATGATCTGCTCGGTTCATTCGGCTGACTCAATATTTAGCTCATGGATTTTATTAGGGCTGCAACAACGAATCGATAAAAATCGATTATTAAAATAGTTGGCAACGAATTTCATTATCGATTCGTTGTGTCGCGCGATTATTACGGTGCTCAATAAGTCACGGAGTATAAAACAAGTTGAGTTGAGCGCAGAGCGGCGCAGGAGAAACAAGAGCGCAGCGGAGGGGGAGCAGAGAGCATAATGCTGCGTTGTTAGAGCCAATCAGCGCTGAGCTGCTCCTCTGTTGATGAATCTAATTGGCTGCTGCTGCTCACGTGGCGCTGGATGCGGAAGTCATTCACGTAGTCGGAGACATTCACGGAGCTAAGTGCGCCTCCGGGTGACGTCATGACCCCAGACACCAGGGCGCTACATGTCACGACGTGTGTGGCATTTCCACAAGAGTATAACGGTGGTTATTTATTCCGTGGCGGATAGCGGAAAATATTTTTCCATGGAGAAAGGCAACGGAGATAAGCCACGACTCGCCGTGTGCGCTGCGCTGCGCGTGCAGACATCATTTGACGGAGCGGAACAGCGCGTGCGCTCTGATCGCTCTTTTAATGAAGTATCGAGACTAAAAATATGCTAAATCACATCGTTTTTAACGTACTGGTACTTTGTTAGTATCGATACACCGTGCAACGTGACGGCAGCAGATGTAGCGGACTAACATTCAAGCTAACCTAACTTCCCAAACCCTGTGGACATCTGAACGCTGATTGGCCGAGACGCGACACGTCCCATCAAAGATGTTTTATTGTGAGGAGCACCACTTCACATTTTTTCCGCGTCTCACTGCAATCTCAACGGCAGCGGGCCAGGTGAAAAAAATAATAAATCGGAACGCGTCTCTGATATTGTTCAGGGGGCGGGGCCACATGGGGACCACTGCTCAGGAGAGGAAAGCTGTCAGTCTGTTTGTGACGGTTCATCACCATGGTGACCAGTGAACAGGTTCATCACCATGGTGACCAGTGGATCTCCAGGACCTTTCCATGACTATAAACCAAATTTCCATGATTAAACATTTTGTGAAAACTCTGTCTACGTGACAAAGTGAGAAGATGTAGTATTTAAACTAACAATGAGAATTCCAAAGCATACCGTATATATACCGTGTAAATTAAAATTGGAATAAAACATTACTTTTCCAAATATTTTGGGATTTTATTTTTTTCAATTACTTTTCTAGGCCTGCTAATAGCCATTTAAAAATTCCATGACTTTTCCAGGTTTTCCATGACCGTACGGACCCTGTTTTGAATAAAGGGTTGAAAATTAAAGTTGTTTTGTTTTTTTATCCGATTAATCGATTAATCGATAGAATAATCAACCGATTAATCGATTATCAAAATAATCGTTAGTTGCAGCCCTAGATTTTATACTGTTCAATTCAAACCATATGAAAACAAATGTAAACCAAAGGAAATCACATTATATTCATTTAAATTTATTTATTTTAAAGGTGTACCATTACAGCCCGATGGTACATGTAGCATTCAACATGATGACTCTGTGTTCAGGGTCCGCACGGTCTTGGAAAACATGGAAAAACATGAAATATTTAAAAATGTTTATTTTCATGCCTGGCAGAAAAAAATCCCAAAAGGTTTTGTTAAAGTCGTGTAACTGTGTTATATTCACATGTGCATTCACGCTGAGCTTAAATAACTAATATCAGGCATGAGAATCCCTCACCTTTCGGCGAAATTCGCCGTTTTGAAACCAAAATAGGTGAATCGTGTAGATCCGAAGAGTTTTTGTTTCGGGGGGGGGGGGGGGGGGTGTCAATTGGCCGGCCGGCATTTATGAGATTGGAGTGGGACACGGAGAAAATGTGAAGTGGTGCTCTTCGCAATCAAACATCTTTGATGGGACCAGGGTTTTTCCTGCACAGAGAACATTTGGGCGCGCGCCTACTCCGTTTTCCCGAGCGCCTAAGGCAAAAAAAAGTCCGCGATGGAAAAAAAATAAAAAAATAAACTGTGTTCATCACGTGCATGTCAGCGAATATGTTCTCAATAGTATGTTTCAAGTAGGCTCCAACCGAACCCTCGTTCTGTTTTGATCAATAGTAATCGAGTTGATAAGCGTGTCTTCTTGTCTGATCAATACGCAACTGTGAGGTGCGCGAATGGACAGAGCGGCCAGCTGCTGATGACTCACTCAACAGCCCGACCTGCACGAATACACCTGGACTATTGTCAATAGGGATGCACCGATCTGATCGGCGTCGATCCATATCGGCTGATATTCCCATTATCGGTTTCAATCGCCGCGCACCGCAACAGACTGATGCTCACGGTAAACGCATTCGTTCGGGAGCGCGCGAGGGTTTTGATAACGTTAGCGGAAGGATTTATGTGACAACATCCGGTTTTGCAAAGTTAGCGGAAAGAACCACGTGAAACGACATCCGTTTTTCAAAATAAGATGTCGACAAATCATACACTAGCATATAAAAGTAAACAATGAACTGATTTTGTATCTTTAGAGATCGTTTCTGAGATTTAGCTTAAATTATGCTCACATTAAAACATTTTTACTGTACCAAGGAAGAGTTGATAAAAATAAGTCAGGCTTTTGTATGTTAAACAAAGTCCTGTAAATGGATTTCCCCAAGAGTTCCAGGAAATGAATAATGCAGATGTGTTCCATACATATCTGAAATCCCCTACAATAGCAATCAAACAATTTTAATGTGTCAATTAGGACATTTTTCAAAGTAAAAGGCCTAAATGTTTAAAGAAATCTGTAATTTCTTTAATGTTTGAGGTGCTTTATATTTGTATTTCCTCATAGTCCTAGGCAATAATGCTACACAATAAATAGAATGCTTCAATCAACACCGTGATCGGTGATCGGTATTATCGGATCGGCAGATACTGATTTCAGTGATCGGCTCCAAAAAACCTGATCGGTGCATCTCTAATTGTCAATCTATTAGCCTATCTATTTTAGCAAAATGAGTTCCTCAAGCATTGCCTCCATTATTTATGGGGGGAAAAGCCCAAAAAATACATAGATGCCTGCTAATTCCGGTGATATAGCAATAGAGACCGCGCGCGCATAGCGCGCTAAAACATTTTTTGGGGAGCACCGAAGACCCATTTTGACCCAGGAAAAACCCTGGGGACGTGTCGCGTCTCGGCCAATCAGCGTCAAGATGTCTTCAGCGTTTGGTGGTTTAGATTAGCTTGAATGTCAGCCCGCTACATCTGCTGCTGTCCCGCTGCACGGTGAAGCGATACTAACAAAGTACCCGTACGTTAAACACGATGTGATTTAGCATATTTTTAATTTCGATCCTTCATTAAAAGAGCGCGGGATCAGAGCGCACGGGCTGCTCCGTGTCGAGCTGTCTGCGCAGCGCTAACAGAGAGTGGCAGAATTTTCGGCTTTAAAAATAAAATTAAAAAAAGATGCCAGAAGTGAAATGTTTAAGTTCAGTCTGTAAAGTTGTGTAACTCTACAGCTGCTCATCCTGATGAACTCTGTATCCTCTGGTCAGAGACTAACGGCGTCATAGTGTATCATCAATGCTATGATGGCTCCATGTAGTTTCATTCATATCTTGTAGGCTAATACTAATATTACTGCCATTTGTTAAGTGTTGAAAAAGTTGGTAAAAAGTGAACCATACAGATGTTTTATTTATTACCAGTATCGTATTTATGGCATACTGTTTTATGGTATTGTATCAGTATCATGATATTTATGGCAGGTATGGCATAGATTAGAAGATCGTGACAACCAGGTAGAGGCAGAACAGACTCGAGGAACAGACTCCGTGGCTCAGCAGAGCACAAGACTTGAAGACTTGTTCACGCCAACAACAAAAAAAGGAAGTTGGTTCATGAATGACCATATTATTTTCAATATTACTATTATTATAGGGCCCAATCACTGACTTGGTGTCAGAATGGAGGTACTATAGATTATCATACAACGTCCAACATCGATGCGCGCCTATCCTTCTCACCTTTTTCACCCCTGACCCGTTTTCATGCCTGTAATATGCTTTTAAAAGAACGACGCTCAAAGTATAAAACCTCATTTTGCTATTTTTCTGTCCCGCCAAGGTTCCCCATTGCCATCGCCGCCTCGCCGTCCGCGCCCCGGCGGCGCCTCTCGGTCGGCTCCCGGCGGGACTTCCCTTCGCTCGCCATGCTGGTCGCGAGACGAAGACCCGCTCGCCTCGACCGCCTCCATGCTCCACCCGAAGAAGCGGTAGCAGGCGTGCGTCCGCTGAGTGAGCCTTGAGCCCGGTCGCCGCGG